>NC_064853.1:10138617-10331117 GCF_024139225.1 Suncus etruscus
GGGGATTGACACATTTCCAGGATTCCGGTAAGTCTTGTCACATTCTCATTCACCTGATAATAAGCATGTCCAACACCAAAAACACAGGAGACCTTCAAGTAGAAAGATGGATATTTGTTCTTACTTTTCACTTCTGATTCTCTTTGTGCTACATTTTTATTAAATCTTAAAGAGTTTATATGATGCAGCCACCTCCTCTAATGTGTCCTTCAGCCTAAAAATAAAGGTTCCCCTGAGAAGGACATAGGAATTCTATGTCCAGAGTATTTCTGTGGAGGCATAAACCAATTTTTTAAAACATTTATCCCTGATCTCATCTGTTCGTCTAGATTTTCTTCACACAGATAACGCAAGGGAATAGTAATATTTTGCTACTGATTAAATACAAAGTTAGACATCCTAAATCCTGCTTAAACAGCTAGATATTCTTTTGTTTTAACTTTATTGATTGATTGATTGATTGGTTTTTGGACCACACCCAGCAGCATTTAAGGGTCACTCTTGGCTCTGCACTCAGAAATCACCCCTGGCAGGTTGGGGGATTACATGGTATGCCAGGAGTCGAATCGAGTCCCTCCCAGATCAGCCACATGCAAGGCCCTACTGCTGTGCTATCTCTCTGGCCCTTAAACAGCTAGATATTCTAAGTCAATAATTTATATACTGATGTATTACTTACAGTTTTTGGGTGTTTTATTCATTTTTATCTAGGGCCTTACATGGAGCCAGATTTTAAACATAGGCAAGTAGATTGAAGGTGCAAAATAAAATAAACCATGAATGATAAACTATGATAAAATTAGAATTAGAACCTGAATATCAGCACCCACAAGACATCAGTGATAGGCCACATAAAACATTTATTTCTTAAAGTCTGCATTGACTAAATAGTCTGGGTCTGTGGAGTTGTTCTTTCTGTACTCTATTCTGGACTCTGCACAAACATTCATATAGCAATGGCAGAGGACAAGTTCAACTTTTCAAGCATAATTTATGTCCTTGATTGCTTACATCACATCTGTTCATTCCCTCTGGCCACACAAATCACACAGCCAAGTAAAGAACATTTATCTGCCCATTTGGGGTCAACAGTATCACAGAAGAACAAGCCCATAAGGATGAAGTGGTGAAGGTGGAGGAGGGTGTAACAGTCCCCTCAAGAAGTTATGAGAGGAGCTGAAAAGATAGCATGGAGGTAAAGCATTTGCCTTGCATGCAGAAGGTCAGTGGTTCAAATCTCAGCATCCCATATGGTCCCCTGAGCCTGCCAGGAGCGATTTCTGAGCATAGAGTCAGGAGTAAACCCTGAGCACTGCCAGGTGTGACCCCCCCCCAAAAAAAAGAAGTTAATAGAAGCCAAAAAAAAATGGGAGAAGGGATAAAACAGTGGGTAAAGTGCTTGCCTTTTATGCAGCATACCTAGGTTCAACCCCTTCCGCCCTCTATGGTCTTTCAAGTCCCACCAGAAATTATCTTGAGCATCATCAGGTATGGACCCAAAATAATAACATTAATGATAATACATTTTGAAATAAAATACAAAAGACTATTAGATAGATGAGAGTGTGGCACTTCAGTTTTTATGGAAGTAGTTATTTTATGAATAGTATTAAGTTCTTAAATATTAAATATGTATTTTAAATATTATTAGCCAGTATATTTATATATGGTCTGTTTATTACTTTTTCTACATTTTATTATAACACCAGAACTTACCAAGTTGTTCATATTACAGTAGTTTCCGGCATTAAATGTCCAAAACACCAATCCCACCATCAGTGTAATCTTCCTTCACCAGTATCCCTCCCTAATTTCCCACCACCAGAGTCTGCCTCCATGCAGGCACAAACACAGTTACTTTATATTGCTTATTACAACACAAAGGCAAATATAATTATCCAAACTTAGATCAACAAGGGTCAAATTGAAATGATTGTTATATCTCTTTATGCTGTTACTAAAGACAGTGTTTAAGGATTTGCTGGCTGTGGTTGGTGTTAGTTGAACCTTCAGTGTAAGTGTTTAGGGTCAAAAGATTTAGTGATGTAAAAAAAATGTTGTTGACTTAGAAGTTTATTGCAGGTTAAGTTGCCTAGCTGAGCTGTTTCTGTTGGAAGATGTAGGGTGTGGTGTTGGGCTACTGTAGTTCATGCAGAAAGAAAACTCTATTTCATCCTCCTTTCTGAGAATGCCACAGAGGTGTCAGATTGGACTACCTGGGAAGTACCAGTGACTATTGTTTTCTTTGCTGAAGCAGGGCTATTTTGTGCCAGGAAGATGGTAGCTGTGTGCAGGGTTGCTGGATTTTCCAGTGGCAGGATGTGGTGGTGGTGGGGGCAGAGGGGACAGGGATGTGACTCAGTCTCATTTAAAAATGAAAGGTCCCAAAATTTTCTTTTTTTTCCATTTATTTTTTTCATTTATTAACAATATAAATTATTATAAAGTAACAGCTATGTAAAATACATTTTATCAGAATTGAGTACACTTTATACCAAACTATTTCACTCTTTTATTTATTTTATTTTGGTCTTTTTTGGGGGGGCCACACCCAGTGACACTCAGGGGTTACTGCTGGCTATGTGCTCAGAAATCGCTCCTGGCTTGGGGGACCATATAGGATGTTAGGGGATTGAACCATGGTCCATTCTAGGCTAGTGCGGGCAAGGCAGATGCCTTACTGCTCCGTGCCACCACTCTGGCCCCACTATTTCACTCCTTTAAAAATTTTTTTTATTTTATTGAAACCATTGTGATTTACAAAGTCTTTCATAGTTGAGACAGGTCCATAGAGAGGCAGAGCCATTCCCACCACCAGTGTCAACCTCCCTCTACCAGTGATCCCAGAGTGTATCCTATGCCAAACACCTTTGACCCTGGCCTGCCAGTATAACAGGCTCATTTAAGTTTAGATTGTTAAAGTGTAGGTTTCTTGATTCTATTGTTGTTGACTTTGGCTTAGATATTTATTTCTGTCCTTTTTTATCTCCACCAATTGCACCTGAGATCACTTGGCCCTTGCCCCCCCCCATTCTTTTTTTTCTTCTTAATTTTGTAGAAAAATAAAGAAATATGAGGTAAAACAAAGTAATCCATGTCTAAGGTTCTACGAAAAAAGTAGTACTCTCTATTTAAAAGATAAATAGGAGAAAAAAATTAAAAAAAGAAAAAGATGAAAAAAGGGATGGCAGTTTTGTGCATAGGCACAGCAAAACTTGGGGAAAATAGAAAGGAAAAGACTTAGGCCTAAATACAGGGAGACTCTATCTATAAAGTATCCTGACATAAGACCAACTACAGACTCTGGGCATACTAAGTTGTCTAATCCCAAACTTTCTTCATGGTCCCAGTAAAAGTTTTCCTCAATCACAGATGTCACAGTATTCTGTAATTAGAGATCTTGATTTTTTACACAGATCCTATGTTGAACTATTTCACTCATTACCTAATTTTTTTACACCTCTTCAGTTCCCTTATCTCTGATAGCTACTATTATTTATTAGCTTATAATCTAAAAGTTTATTTTTGTTTTGTTTAGCTTGTTTGCTTATCTTCGTTTATCTACCACATGTGAACAAAATCATAGTGTCTATCTTTCTCAATTTGACTTACTTAGCTTAGCATACCTTCTAGATCTATGTTGCTGCATCTGGTAGGATTTTATTTTATATCTTTTAATAACTGAGTGACATTTTATTATGAATGACACATCTACTTTTTTTCAATTACCTATCAAGGTTCTGAGGTTGCTTTCAGCTCTTGATTACATTTAATGCTTTAAGGCGCCAAAGTGGTAGCATAGTAGTAGGGCGTTTGCCTTGCATGAGTCTATCTCAGGGTGAATGAGGGTTCAATCCCCTGCATTCCCCATAATCCCCTGAGTCAGGGGCAAATTCTGAGCCCAGAGCCAGGAGTAACCCCTAAGCACAGCCAGGTGTGCCCCCCCCCAAAAAAAATTTGCTTTAGTAAACATAGTGGTGCACATATCTCTCTTCAAATTCACATTTTTGTATTCTTTGGGTAATTATCTACAAATGGGGTAGTTCATGTGAAAGTTTAATGTTAATATTTTGAGAAATCTCTGTACTGCATTTTACAATGATTGTACCAATTTATATTACCAACAGCAAGAACAAAATTTCTCCACATCCTCTTCAACTTTTATTGTTTAATTATCTTTTGGAAAATGGCCATTTTCACAAGTGTGAGGTGACATTACATTGTTCACTTTTTTTTGAGTTCTATGAACACCTTCCATATTTTTTCTCTAAACTTCATATCTGAGAGACGAACTAGATGGTTGGCAGTTTTTGTGTCATCAGAGTTGCCATCTTCATTCTCTATGCCTGGTGTTGGCCTGTATTGTTTCCTCATTGTCATGCTTGCAGCATTGGACACTTTTCTAATTTTAGTTTTAATCTGCGGAATTCAGTATTTACCAAACAAGGTCATGTGATCTTTCTGTTACATCAAATAAAGACTTCCAATACTCACCAAAAACTGGCTCCAATCTCTCCTCTTGGTATAGTGAAAGATAAAAATTTTAGGAGGGAGATGGGTGCTACTGGGGAGGGAAGGTTGTACTGGTGAAAAGGGATGTACTTTTTATTACTGAAACCCAACTACAAACATGTTTGTAATCATGGTACTTAAATAAAGATATTACAAAAAAAATTTCCCCTCCATTTTTAGTCTTGTCATAGGCTAAATATCTCTTTGAAATTACTTATTATTCTAGAAAGTTTTCTGAAGGTTTCAGGTCTTTTGGGGTTTTGTTTGTTTTGATTTTTTTTTTGGTTTTTGGGCCACATCCGGTGACTCTCGGGGATTACTCCTGGCTTGCGTAGGTCCCAGAATTTTCAACTTTATAATTTAATTTCATCTGAGAAGATGCAACTGCTCATACTATTTTATTTCAATAATGGAGCTAGGCCATTCTGTCAGCACAGCTTTGTAATTGGGATCGCTCCTGGTGGAACGTGAGGGACCATATAAGGTGTCGGGAATTGAATCTAGAATTTCTCAGTGCAAAATAACTCTTCACCTACTGTAATATCATTCATTACCCCCCCCCCAAAAAAAACCATTTTGTTTGTTTGTTTTGATATCCCATAGTCTTCAAATTTTCTTTTGAAGCTCAGAGTAGGAGCCAGTCTCTTTTTTCTGTTTATTATCCTTTATGCAGCTTTACTGGTATATTTGAACATGAGAAAATTCTCTGCCTGAAGGTAGAAGAGAAACTGGAAACATTGGTGTGAGACTGGTGAAGGAATTAGTGCTGGAACATTTTATGTGTGAAACTCAATCATGAATAGCTTTGTAATTCATGAAGACTCAATTAAAAAATCTCTGACCACAAAACTGACCCCATGAAAAATGTAATGCAATAGTCATTGTCTGTCATTTTAATGGACAAAGCTGCCAACTCAACTCCATTTGGAACATTCCCATTCACTCAAAAAAAGTTACTACAACTTGTTTTTAATCAGTTTTCTCCTTTCTCCCATTAATCTACTTGCTATCTTTATAGACTCATCTTTTTTGGAAATTCCATCAAAATGGAATCCAACAACCAGAGGTCCTTTGCATCTGACTTTCTTCATTGAGCATAATCTTCCATGCCATAAAAGACCAATAGTCATACTGTTTCATTGCTAAATAGTATTCTATTCTATGAACATGCCACATTTGGTTTAACAATACTTATTGAAAATAAGTGTCCTTGTCTTCAATCTTACTTTAACTGATATTAAAATCACTACTATACTTTCTTTTATAGTGCTTTATATTATTGTTTGCAATATTGTAGTTGATGCACATTAATATATGAATATATGCATAACCACATAAAATATGCATTTAAAATGTTTTAGATTTATAGGACAGTTACTAATATGGTATGGAGTTCCTGTATAATTCACACCTATTTGCCCTATTATTAACAACTTATGTTACATTTGCTAAAATTTAAGAAACCAATATTACCAATATTTTTTTGGTTTTTGGGGCCACGCTCATTTGATGCTCAGGGGTTACTCCTGGATAAGCACTCAGAAATTGCTTGCGCTTGCAAGGCAGACACCTTACCTCTAGCGCCACCTCGCCGGCCCCCAATATTACTATATTATTATTAATGTTGTTCAGATTCTGTTTTCTCTATTGTTCTGATATTTATTAACAAGAAATCTACAGATCAGCATATATATATATATATATATATATATATTTACAGGAGTGAATAAGAAAAACTTCTAAGCACACATGGCTATATCTGGTGAAGCCAGTCATCATCATGGCAATAGATAAATACTATAAAGCAATTGATCTTTATTTATATGATGGAGAGCATTTTTTTCTACTTTCTATGGTACATGTTATTTAGACTATAGTTTATATAGAAGCAAGATTCTTCATTAGTGATTATTCAAACTCTTCCTCTTGGATTGTTATAGAGTCCTAGTGTCCAGGCCAAACGATGTTGAAGTAGAATAGAGACTTATTCTTCTGAAGTGCTTCCTGAGTTTGCACCATTGATGTGAACAATTTTTCCTACTCATCACTTTCAAAGTATATCAAAAATCCAAACTATGTAAGACATAGTGCTCTTAATTATAGTGGGTTTTCTATGACATTGTTCTTTGGTCATATTTTATATTTGTGTGGCACTCCTCTCCTTTGTAAACAAAAGTACCCCATTGGTAATTTGGCTGGCCTTTTAGGTAAAGAATCTGATGATAAAGGAGGTAAAAGTGAAGGATTTTTTGTCTACAATCTTGGGGAAAACTGTCTACTTAGTGTTGTTTTCCAGACCTTGGAAAATTGAACCTTGAAATTCTTGCCTTAACTAACTGGAGGAACTGCCTTCCAATTGTATGAGAGTTTGTCCTGCGTATAGATTGGCACAGCCGAAAATCCAGGCATTTTTCCTTTGATTATTCAGGCAGTGCAGGTGGTCATCATGGTTCCCTGATGTGGTGCCCTGACTGCTGTAAATCATTTTCCTGAAGAGGGATGGATGAGCAGTCTTGTCAGTCTGTACAAAACACATGTCTTGACCTGTAGATAATTTGGTCCAAACACACTAGTCAGTTCTTGGCTGTCACTAATATAATCAGTTGCACACCGAAATTCCTCTGATGTTTTTTCAGCCTAAGATAGAAGTTTTAGAGATGACAGCAAGCACATGGTAACCAAACATCATTTAAAAGGGCATTAATCCATATCTCCTATTTATAATATTCCAAATAATAGCACTAGGGGTAATGGCTCTAGTCTTTTAAATCACTTCTTGACAAACTTCTCTTAAATTTATATTATGTTTTAAAGTTATTTAAATTTTATAGTCCTTTACCTTGATCAAAAATAATAGTAGGGATAAGAAAATTAATTCCCCAGAAATGTTTACAAAGAAGTAGTTTGGTACTTATTTATTTCTGTAAAATGAATTCCTTGGTCTGCTTCAATCTGGAAGGGAATGTCAAAACAGAAAAATCTTATCATTAACTAATAATTAATTAATATTAATTGTTTACTTCTTCCAGGTCATTAGCACATCTTAGTGGATAGATAGCATTTAGTTCATCAACCTCAGAAACATCAAGCAGTGGGAATAATCTAAAACTGGAGACAAATTTATAAAAATATTTATTTAGAGTATTGCAGTAGTCAGTGTGGGCCTTGGAATACTTCTAGAATATAATGGTTTCTTTTGGAAGCTTGGTAAGATTTACAAATAATATATTGGGAAAGTACTTGATAAGTATTTTTGTAAGACATGAAAAATAATACATGGATTAAGATGGGTATCTTGGGGCCGGAGCAATAGCACAGCAGTAGGGCGTTTGCCTTGCATACAGCTGACCCAGGACCGATGGTGGTTCAAATCCTGGTATCCCATATGGTCCCCTGAGTCAGCCAGTAGTGATTTCTTTTTTTTTTCTCAAAGTATTTTATTAGAATCTTGGATTTAATTACCTGTTTGAAAAAATTTTACAGCTATTTGAGTGGTATTGTATTCCATTATCCACATTTCCAGGCACAAAGGTCGTCTTCCTTTACATCAGCAAAATCCATCATCAGGGAGGTGCCAGTAGTGATTTCTAAGCACAGAGCCAGGAGTAACCCATGAGCACCACCAGGTGTGACCCCCCCCCCCCAAATGATGGGTGTCTTGTATGCAGCTGACCTAGTTCACATTAAGTTCCTGAAAGTGAATATAGTCTTCCCAGGAGCATCAGGGGACACTCCTGAGCACAGAGCCAGGAACTGACCCTAAACATTGTATAATGTGGCCTGATTCTCTAGTTTTCCAAAATCACAAACCTCTTTTTGTATAGTGGATTATAGGTACAGCTAAGTGTTGCCTGATATCATCAATTAATGCTTTATACCCCAATAAGATAGATCCTCTGAGGGCCTGGGGCTTAGGAGAATTGTTACTTGGGTTTTCCTCCTTTTTCTTTTTTTTCATTAAGTGTCGAATAACTGTTCTTCCAATGTTCTGGCATTTTACAACATTCACAAATGTCTGATGGCAAAGAAGAAAGGAAAGCTTTGTGGTTGGCAAGAAAGATGGAATAGTCTTTGAGTCATCATGTTTGTTTTTGTAAAGACTCAATATCCACAGAATGGACTGTTGAGTTTTATTTCATTTTTAGCTTCTTTTTTTTTTTTTTGTATGCTGTTTTTTTCACAAGCTGGTAACTTCTTCCACAATAATGTCAAGAGACCGACTTGCCCCGACAATACCACTATTTTGGATTTGCTTCTTTCGTGGGTGAATTTTCCAGCCAGGAAAGAAACATAAAGATTTCTGGGGCCCAGAGGTATGACACAGTTTAAGGGAGCTACCTTGTCTGGGTGCAGCTTCAGTTCAATCCCTGGTATGTCCTGCCCCTACTCTATAAGTATGTCACCCTATCTCAACTATGGGGATATTACAACAAGGACACCAAAAAGGGTAGAGGAAGGGAAACATTTTTAAAAACTCATCATTCGGGCCAGAGAGATAGCATGGAGATAGGGCGTTTGCCTGAAGGTCATTGGTTCGAATCCCAGCATCCCATATGGTCCCCCGTGCCTGCCAGGAGTGATTTTCGAGCATAGAGCCAGGAGTAACCCCTGAACGCTGCCAGGTGTGACCCAAAAACAAAAACAAACAAACAAAAAACTCATCATCTATTTACAGAAAACTCAGGGCCTAAAAATTGGTAAGTAATAAAAACATAAAATATTTCTAAGAATTTTAGAAAGGAGCTGGAGAAATAGTACAGTGAGTAGGGTGTTTGCACACAGGTCATCTGGGTTTGATTTTCTACTGCCTATATGGTCCCTAGAGCACAGCCACAAGTGATTCTTAAATGTTGAGCTAAGGGAAATTCCTGATTTCTGCCAGATGTGGCCCCAAAACAACAACAAAAAAATTTGCAAAATTCATGGACTGTTAGAAAGGCATTCCCCAAAGACTTAAAATCCTGATAGAGATGGAGATTTAAGTAAATGAAAGATTGAAAAAAATATATTTATCAAAGGTCAATGTTTTAAAAAATGAAAATAGGAGAAAGATAAGAACAAAAGTACATCATCCCAAGAGTAACAAGAGAGAAGCATACTTGAGTGTTTTGTTTTTGTTTTGAAGGTGGCACACTCAGTAATGTTCAAGGCTTACTACCTGCTTCTTCATTTAAGAATGGCTTTTGATGGGGCTTTTGATGAAATTCAGGCCACCAGATGATGTGCTGGGGATAGAATCCTACTCGGCTGTTTCCCTATGGCAGGTAGGGCTCTTTCCTACTCTTCACTCCAAGAAAGAAGCAGATTTGAAGGAAAGAGGTTACCATATGTATTGAATTTAAGAGAGGCTAGATTTAGATCAAGATAGCAAAGTGGGCACTAAATTTGAAGACCCCCCAAAAAAGTTGATAAAGTGGAATAAGACCAGTCTTGTTGAAGGAGAAGAAAATTTAGTTTAGGACTTAAATAGGTACAACTCTTAATCTACCTCCAGAAACATCACACTTTGCTAAAATGACCCAATGCCCTGTCACCTGTCATATGCATAGATCATCTGATAACCTGAATGTGATAGGTGTGACTTATATTGGCTCTTGTTCTGTAACCCAACAACTACAACCACCAATTTCTCTTCTTGGCTTATTTCATGTGCTTCAACAATTCTGTCATTTTTCTGACATTGCTCCTTTTTTTAAAAAAAGAAAAAAAGTGAGGAAGAAAAAAAGTATAACAAAATTATGGCAATCTGATAGTCAAAATAGGACTAAATTATTGTTGACATGCAAACTTTCCAGGGAGTCATGGAATGCAATGTGAAGTACATTCAGCCAGTGCTGAAACTCTAAGACTCATCTATGTATATGCAAGACACACACACATACGCGCTAACAAAATGAATCTTTTCTCCTTCTTTTTCTCATTGTCCCTTCCAAGATTGATCCTCAGGGTTATTTTGACCCTAGTATTTCAGTTTAAAGGAGTGCAGGGGAGGTACTTAGAGGCCTGCTCCTATGATTCCTAGGAAGGAGCTGTTGCTCAATGCATGGGACCTTGGAAAGATTCTCTTCCTTCTCAAAATTAATCTCTTTGAGCAAAAATAGCTCCCAAACTATAGACGTCCTGGATGTGCAAAAGTATTTCAAGATTTTACTAATGAAGATCATAATTAAAACATTTAAATGGATTTTTAATTTTCTTTCTGGGCTATGCTCTTTCTTCGTCCCCTTCAGGAACTGCTATTGTTCAATCCTGACAGACTTCTCTGTTCAAAATTATAGCCTGCTGCCTGCCTGCATCCTCATTAAAATGCAATGCTGCCAGATATATCTGCATGCATATGAATGAAGCATCTATAGAATAATTAAGTCATGAATAACACATTGCTGAGTGTGGCTTTTCCTGAATAGGGAAAGAGTGTTATTTATGAACCCAGAGGTTTTATATTAAAAAATAATTGGCAATAACAAGTGTTATTTGAGGATTCATTTATTTAAATTATGATTGCCCTGCTATGGACTCCATTTTTAATAAAATGGTGATTTACATTGGAAATGGACTTAAATTTATATGCCATTTTTCTTCATTTTGCTCAAACTACACGAATCCTTTTGGCGATGGAGATTTTTATAACTTGAGAATCTTCTTTTAGGTCTATTATTAAATAAAAAGGTTATTAGCATCACAACAACCTCATAAGCCTGGGTCAAAATTAATGGTGACATATCTATGGGTAAACCATAGATTCTTCAGCTGTTGATAGGCAATTTAAAGACTGTTGGACAACCGAAATCCGAGCTTCCCAGAGTTCTCCCTTCCCCCAAATTGTGCGATTAAGTTATGGACCCTTTCTTTTCCAAGAGGTTCTGTTAGCCAATGACAATGTCCTAGAGTTAATCAGGCTGTAGTTTGAACATTATTTGATGTTTAGTTCCAAGTCCCCCCGAGACCATTTGCCATGGGGCAGTGCTTGCTGAGTTCAGGGAGACAGAGAAAGACCAAGTGAGAAGGCACAGGAAAGGGTGCTTTAGGGTTTAAGACAGAAAGATAATGTCTTTCCAACTAGAATTCCTTCCATTATACACAATTTCAGGTATCCAGCGAGTTCTGAGATAGCTCAAAGAATCTTTTCATTGTCCTATCCAGGGGGCTCTTCTCTAAAGATCTATTCTCTCTTTGTTCCTGGATCACTATGGCATTCTGTGGTCTTTTAGCCTCCATCCAAACCTTCTAACACCTCAACTCTTAAAACCTACAACCTCATTCATGTACAAGACATTTCCCCTGACTAATCTAACTACTAAGTGTTTCTGATCAAAATTCAGCTTTTCTTGGTGCTCTGCATCAATTCCATGCCATTCATTGCGGTTTAAACAATCAGATAGTGCTGGAACCTAATACACTTTTCTTCTCTTTTAGCTGTTTCCATAGCTGGACCATTCCTGCCAGTCTCACCAAGTGGTCTATATTCTCACACAGTTTTCCTACTCCATACCAATCACACCTTAAATCCTTGTCTTCTGGTCTTGCCAACCTTCTTGGATACTCCTAAACACAGGATTACTTGAATATCCCTTACAGCATCCCAAGTTTGGTACATTCACACTCCTAGAAAACAAATCAAATAATGGCTAATCTGCTTATCTGTTTCCTCCACCAAAGGATGGATTCCATGAAAACAGAAAAGTGTCTCACTTTTCTATCTTTTTTGTGTTCCTATCACTTGATCCAGTGCATAGCAATAAGCACTCCCTTAAATTAAAAAAGTGAGTGTTTTCTATTTCTTTCCTTCTCTATTTCTATCCTAGCATCTTTCTCTCTCTCAGTATTTATCAGTAGCTATACATCTCAAGGCAGAATGAAGAACGAATTATCCTTTTGACTTTATGTATAAGGAGTAAAAAAGACTAGACCTTTGAAGACTAAAAGTTTTGAATTTAAACCATGACTCTGGGCTCATTCAAATAACATGGAGGTAAGTTTCTTATTTTTATGCAGCTGATCCTGCTTTGTTCCCCAGTGTGTGTGTTCCCAGAACTACAACCAAGAGTGAGTTCTGAATAAGGATCTGGGAATAGCCCACAAACACCAACAGCTGTGGTCCCAACAACCCCCCAATACAATAATAATAAACTGTGACTTTATTATGTATTGATAAATTGTCTCATTGCTCTGAACCTGCTTCCTAATTTGTAGATATAGCTAATTAACTAACTATATACACTCATATTGCATAAAGATGTTTTTTTAAAAATGATCTTTAAATTAAATGAGAACACATTTAGTGCCTTTGCACATAGAAAGCAACCAGAAAAAATTACTATTAACTAAATCTATTGTATTACTATTAAAGCAGAGCCAATAAAAGCCAAAATAACCAAGTAGTAAAGTAGAATATGTTAAACTACATTTGAGAAGTTCATTGCTATATTGAATAGAGAATAACATCCCCAAGTAGTTCATAGAAAAGCATCATAGCTAAAGAGTACTCACCAACAGTCAGTTTGACCTTATTCTTGTGCTGCAATGGCCAATTCTTGGTCATGGCATGAAGAAGAGCAGGGATCATCACCAAAGCTTGTTTCCTTTTAATTACATCCTCATTTTCCTACATGATATACAGCCAAGGGCATTTCTTGAAAGAGGCACTGAATTCAGGATCCTAAGAGGAATTTAAAGAGCACAGAACTCTGAGAAGTTCCTGATGTCTATCTAGTCTAGGATGGAGTTATTAGGTCTGCATTCTGGTTGCAAGATGGAAGATGATATTAAAGGGAGGGGATTCTAGTTAGAGAATACGGGTAAGAACTCAGGTGAGAATCAATGGAAATTTGAACCAAAGAGTGCAATTAGCAATAAAGAAAAGCTTGGCTCAGGAAATAGCTTAAAGAATTTGAGCATATATTTTGCATGTGGGGCACCTGGGTTGTTTGATTCCTGCTCCAGCATCATTCCTCATATACCTCAGGAACAACCTCTGAGCACAGAGCCAATAGTAGCTGCTGAGCATTATTGAGTCTTTTCTGCCAATAAAAAGAACATAGTGTGGGCTAGAATACTTAGGTTGTGTCTTGCATTAGATATTTACAATACATGTGATCATGGACAAGAAAAATAGCTTAACATCTCTGAACCATATATAGTAATTATGAAAAAATAGTGCATAGGGTTGTTGAGGATCTTTTGAAAAGATAAGGTATGCAAAGCACCAACGTAGTTTATACATTAAAAAATACAGACATAAAAGTTAACAAATGGGGCCAGAGCAGTGGCGCAAGCTGTAAGGCAGGGGTCTCAAACTTGAAGCCCATGGGCCATTTGCGGCCCTTCGTACAACATTTTGTGGAATCTTCTTTTGTTTTGTTTTGTTTTAGTTGTTTGTGTCACACCCTCCAATGTTCAAGGCTTACTACTGACTTTGCACTCAGGGATCACCCCGACTTTGCCTCCTACGGGCCCCCAGGTAAATTGAGTTTGAGACCCTTGCTAAGGCTTTTGCCTTGCACGTGCTAACTTAGGACAGACCATGGTTCGATCCTCCTGGCATCCCATATAGTCCCCCAAGCCAGGAGTGATTTCTGAGTGCATAGCCAAAAGTAACCCCTGAGGGTCACTGGGTATGGCCCAAAAACCAAAAAAAAAAAAAAAAAGCTATCAGCAAATATATGGAGGTAAGTTTATGATCTTGGCACGTAATGAGTGTAGAGTAGAAAAGTAAAGAGCAAAGTTGTCTAGACTAAGGAAAGACCTCTGATTCTTTCAATTCTAAATCCTCTGCTACTCTAGAAGTTCTCCACTTCCTTTCCAGAAAACAAGTCATAGCAAAGGATGGCATCACTGCTATCAGACAGTTCTTTGCTTCTTGGGCCCTTTATAGAACTGGCAGCAAGAAACAGGAGACAGGAAGTAAAGGAGAGGAAACAGGAGACAGGAAGTGAAGGAGAGAAGTCTGCCTTCTTACTATATCCAACCATTCTTCCATTTGACCTGATGATGTTGTATATCTCAGTTGCTCAGATAAAATGAAAATTAAAAAATGAGGTCGGCCTTTTTATGCTGTTTTGATTTTGAGGTTTAAATTACTGTTGTCTTGGGGGAATCCATTGCTTTAATTAATGATGTGCCCTGAATCGCTTAAGTGAAAAAATGTCTTTTTTTGCAAACATGAATATGGATTGAGCACAACTTTATCTTAGCTGAAAAGTGTGGATGTAACTTGGCAATCAGTTCTAAGTACAAGTACCATGATACAAGTACCTCAGATACAGAATGGAGCATATCAGCAAGGTTCTAGCTGTGTATCTGGTTTGTTGTGATGGTGGTTGTGTTTAGCTTAAATACTCATTTGATTTATTTCAATGAGTATCTATTAACAAGGAAATCAGAAACCATCAGCTTGCTTTGGACTTTTATACTTTATCTTTTTGGCAGCCATACCTAGGAATACTCAGATTTTAGCACTCCTGATGGTGCTTGGGAGACTATATGTATGATGGGGATTTTACTAGTTAGCTATATGCAAGGTTAGCAGCTTTCCTCTTGTGCTATCTCTCTAGTCTTTCTCTCTTTTTTTAAATCTTTATTTTGACCAAAGTGGATTACAAAACTTTCACAGTAATTTTTTAGGTACATAGGGTTATTGAATCCGGGGCACTCCCACCACCATTGTTGTCTTCCCTCCACCACTGTTCCCAGCATGCATCCCACATCCTCCTCCTTTACCACCTGGGTTGCTAGTATAAGTGGACCCCTCTGTGCCTAGCATATCTGATCTTTATTTTTATTTCCACTCAATGTTCATACGACTGTCTGTTCTTGCTACCCTTCATTATTTCCCCTCAATTTGTGAGGTGAGATAAGATGGTTCAAATTATGTGGTTCTGTTTGAAGAAAAGAAAAAATAAATAAAATGGGACAAAAATCAAACAAACAAATATATGGGAGGAGTCCTTTAGAGGCTATAAATATCAGTTTAAGAGAAGAAAGGGAGGAACCTAACAAAAATACTAAAAAATTTTTAAAAAATCAAACAAAAAAACTCAAAAAGCACCACAGCAATAAAGATACCAACCACACAATGACCACGGTCCTAAAATAAAAATAAATAAATAAATAAAAGCACACACAAACACACACACAAAAGAAAACCCACGGGGCAGGGGAAAAAACAAGCAACAAATGACAATAGCAAAACCAAAACAAAAAAAGTTAATTTGTGCTTCTCTCTCTCTCTCTCTCTCTCTCTCTCTCTCTCTCTCTCTCTCTCTCTCTCTCTCTCTCTCTCTCTCTCTCTCTCTCTTTTTCCTTGCATAAGCACAGTAAATATTGGGGAAATAAGAAAGGGAATTCCCCGTGGCCTAAGAGATACAGGATTTCTCCACCCTTTAAGTATATTGTCATGGTGTTTCTCTTAACTATTTATAATGAATCAGTTAAGTACTAAGAGCCAGAGAGATTTCTTAACTGACTGAGCTCATGCTTTGCATGTTAAGCACTTCAACACTGTATGGGCCCTAGAGCACCACCTGAAGTGCTCACTCAGCAGTCTGCAGTAGCCCCAAATTCCATCCAAATATGGCCAAGTAAGACCCAAAAGTAATAACAACAACAAAAACCAAAGTTGTAAATCAAGTTTTTCTTATCATTTTCATTTTGGATCCAAATAAGTCTTAGTTTTAGGAGGCTCACTGTATACTTAGCAGTATCCCAGGCCTCTACCATAGCTGTTAATATCACTTTCCATTCGTGAAAATAAAAATATAACCAGATATGAATATAAATGCTAATAATGTAAAATTTTACCCTCAGTTGAAGACCCCAGATTCAAAAGAAGAATTAACTTAAGGGGCTGGTGAGGTGGCGCTAGAGGTAAGTTGTCTGCCTTGCAAGCACTAGCCAAGGAAGGACCACGGTTTGATTCCCCAGCGTCCCATATGGTTCCCCCAAGCCAGGGGCAATTTCTGAACACTTAGCCAGGAGTAACACCTGAGTATCAAACGGGTGTGGCCCCCCCAAAAAAATCAAAAAAAAAAAAAAGAATTAACTTTATAGGAAGGTAAAAGCAAGGCATATTAATCAACAATAAACATCATGCTACTGGTAAAACATTGTGCTGGGTAATGTAGAAAATGCAAAATTAATGTGTTTTTCCATAAAAGTATGGCATCTAAAGTTACATCTTCTTTTTGTTTTTTATAGTTATTTTATTTAAACACCATTGTTACAGGTTGTTCATAATACAGTTGGTGTCTATGGCCATACTACCCTAAATACTCTTTATCTCATCATAATACAGTTGGCTTTCTTTCACAGATACAAAAGTTGTTCACAATTGAGTTTCAGTCATATGAGATCCAACATCCTTCACCAGTGCACATTTCCTATCACCCATGTCTCCAGTTTCGATCCTGCCCTCTCTCCTGCCTGCCTCTGTGTCAGACATGTTTCCTCTCTCTCTCCTCTCTCTCTTTCTTTCTCTCACTTTTTCTCTTTCTTTCTTTCTTTATTCTTTCTTTCTTTCTTTCTTTCTTTCTTTCTTTCTTTCTTTCTTTCTTTCTTTCTTTCTTTCTTTCTTTTTCTTTCTTTCTTTTTTATTAAATTTTTTTTTTTGGTTTTTTTTGGGCCACACCCGGTGACGCTCAGGGGTTACTCCTGGCTATGCGCTCAGAAGTTGCTCCTGGCTTGGGGGACCATATGGGACGCCGGGGGATCGAACCGCTGTCCGTCCTAGGCTAGCGCAGGTAAGGCAGTCACCTTACCTTTAGCGCCACCGCCCGGCCCCCTTAATTTTTTATTTTTAATTATGAGCACAAAGATGCAAAGAAAAAGGACAAGGTAAAGTTACAGTGGAAGGACAATCACCTATAAACAGAATTCTCAGTAGTCCCATTATTGATATCTTAACTTTGAACTTTCAGCCAAAGAACATTAAGAAAAATAAAACAGAATCCATGTACAATTACTTTGTCCCTCAAGTCCCCAGATTTGTAGTACATAATATTTCTTAGCAGCACACAAAGCAATCTAAAGCCATAAAACTTATGTAACTCCTTAAACATTGAAGGCAAAGTACTTTTTTACATTTTCATGCACATGCATATTAGTTTAAGTTAACCTCAAAAGTTTAAGTGGGTTATTTTTCTTAAGGATTAGAGTCAAAGGAGCACAGTAAAAACGGCGTTAGAGTGGCAATTATTGTTTGCATAGGCCTACCAAAATATGAGGGACATGGAAAGGAAAAGCCTTGGTCTAAATACAAGGAGACACTACCCCTGAAGTTTCCTGGTATAAGACCAACTCTAGGCTCCAGGCAAACTAGTTTGTCCAATCCAGGTCATTGTCTGTAGTACCAATACACTTTTATTTTTCACACAGTCTCTGTTGTTGGTATCATGTTTCTGTATTAAAGATCCTGGTATCTGCATATCCTACATTGCAGTCAGGATGGGTCAGAGCGTCTTCTCATTTCACCTCACAATTAAAGGGCAATGCAGAGAGCCCTGTCCTATAAGCAGGTCCTTGTTGTCAAGACTTCTTAGTGTTAAGGGAAGTTTCTTTTGAGCAGGTCGATGTCTCTCTCTCTCTCTCTCTCTCTCTCTCTCTCTCTCTCTCTCTCTCTCTCTCTCTCTCTCTATTTCTTTCTTTCTTTCTTTTTTCTTTCTTTCTTTCTTCTTTCCTTCTTTCTTTCTTTCTTTCTTTCTTCTATCCTTCTTTCTTTCTTTCTTTTTCTCTTTCTTTCTTTCTTTTTCTTTCTTTCTTTTTTCTTTTTTTCTTTCTTTCTTTCTTCCTTCTTTCTTTCTCTTTCTTCCTCTTTCTTTTTCTCTTTCTTTCTTTCTTTCTTTTTCTTTTTCTTTCTTTCTTTCTTTCTTTCTTTCTTTCTTTCTTCCTTCATTCTTCCTTCTTTCTTCCTTCCTTCATTCATTCATTCTTTCTTCTTTCTTTCTCTTTCTTTCTTTCTTTCTTCTTTCTTTTTTCTTTCTTTCTTTCTTTCTTTCTTTCTTTCTTTTCTTTCTTCTTTCTTTCTTTCTTTCTTTCTTTCTTCCTTCATTCTTCCTTCTTCCTTCCTTCCTTCCTTCATTCATTCTTTCTTCTTTCTCTTTCTTTCTTTCTTTCTTTCTTTCTTTCTTTCTTTCTTTCTTTCTTTCTTTCTTTCTCTGTCTTTCTTTCTCCTCTTTTAGATACTGTGGTTTGCAATATTCTTTTTTTTTCTTTTTTAAAGCCAGTCAAATTGAGCAGTGGGGGGGGGGGGTTATATACCAGCTTTTGTGATAGGTTTGCAATATTCTTACTGAGAATCTTACTGCCTATCACTTTATTTCCTTTCAGCACCCAGTTCTTGTCCAGAGTGATCATTTCCAACTATCAGTGTCATAGTGGTTCCTTCTTTGTTATAACAATGCTCTCCTGCTATTTGTGTCAAGCTTCCTACTATGGACTGGCCCTCATCTCTATTGTTACATATGCCTTTTAACTAGCCATATGTTCATTACTTTACCTTTGTGAAGGTCTTCTCTCAAGAACAAGTTTAAAGAAATACAGGGTCAACAGAGATACACACATGCAATTGAATGAGTTGTTTCAATGGTAATATCTACGTCTCTAGTAATGAGCCCAGGTTTCACTTCATTGATCTGTTTAATATGTCTTTTAAACAGCTCCTATGAATGAGGATATAATTGTCATGTTGATCAAAATTAAGCATAGCCTGCAGTCAGATTGATCAGCAGCTGAATGAGAGAACCATAATTTAAGAGAATTTGTGAGGTTGCAACTAGTCAGATGATATTTGCATATAGAGAATGAAAGATAATGTATTTGGTCTCAAATTGACCTCAGAGCACAAATACCAGACTGGGGAAGTCAATGTTTATGTATTTGAGCAAAAAGAATAATAGAAGATGTAAAAAGATAAGTAAGTGTTCAAATGACATAAGACCCCTTAGCCTTATATAAAAGAACTTCATCAATTACTCTGAGCAAGTATTTGATAATATGAGGAAAAGGGTTACAGATCGGATGGAAATGTTGATTTTATCAAATTACTTTGGCTGGTGTATTTAATAGTAAACTAAATGCAAATAAGAACAGCAATCAGATCAGATAGATAGGGCTGCAGTAAGGCACTTGCTTTGCACACAATCAACTTGGGGTTATCCTCCAGCACTGTCTATGTTCCTCCAAATACTGACAGAAGTGATCCATGAGTGTAGGTCCAAGAATCAATTCTGAGCACAGCTAGGTATGAAACAAAAACAAATAAGCAAACAAAAAAAGAAACACATCAGAAAAGGCTCGGTTACTACTATAAGTGACTTGGATGGGGTAGAATTTTAAAATGTAATTTTACTGATTTATAATTTTAGAACCAGAGATGTTTCCAAGAATTGACTCTAGCACCGTTAACTAATCTGAAAATATGGAGGTAATATACAAAATGGGAGAGATTGAGATTAATGTTGGATAGGAAAGTTAAAATCATATAAAGGTACTAAGAAAAGAGTATGGCCATGAAGGAGGAATGTGGCTTATTCCACATGGCTTTTGAATGCAATCAAAATTTAGATTTCATAAGAAAGACCATGTCTGGGGCCGAAGTAGTGGCACTAGAAGTAAGGCATCTGCCTTGCAAGTGCTGGCCTAGGATGGACCACGGTTCAATCTTCTGGCTTCCCATAATGTTCCACCAAGCCAGGAGCGATTTCTGAGTGCATAGCCAGGAGTAATCACTGAGCATCAATGGGTATGGTCCAAAAACAAACAAACAAAAACAAGAAGGACCATCTGATTTTGGATATGAAAGTGACAATAATGGAATAGGAATACATGGATATCATGACTTAATAATATCACAAAAGTTATTTATACTTCCTGTGAGTCAGACACTGGCACGAACTTTGTAATTGTCTCATTTAATCATCAAAAGTCCTATTTTACAACATTTTTAAGTGTTTAAACTATGAAAAGACTGATCTAGTTTTAAATTGGCAAGACTTGTCACCCTAAGTAAGGTAAAATTCAGTTGTTATTGTATAATTGCTTCAACTAACAGTAAAAAACTCATATATCAGAGCAGGGGTCCTCAAACTTTTTAAACAGGGGGCCAGTTCACTGTCCTTCAGACTGTTGGAGGGCCAGATTATAGTAAAAACAAAAATTATGAACAAATTTCTATGCACACTGCATATATCTTATTTAGAAGTGAAGAAACAAATGGGAATAAATACAATATGTGGCCCGCGGGCTGTAGTTTGAGGACCATTGCATCAGAGCATGATGGAAAGGAAATACATCTTTCTAGTGAAAACACTTTTGGGCATAGGAGTATGCTGAACTGTGGTGTTCATGTGGTGTTCAAATCCTCCAGCTTGGAAAAATCTATAATCTTACTTGCCTTTATTTCTTTTTAAGATGGAAATAAATTTGTACTGTCACTTTAGATTCTTAATCTCTGGTTAAGTTACTGTTTTATTTATTTGTTTATTTATATTTGCCTGGGTACACACACAGAGCTTACTCCTGGTTCTGTGCTCAGGGATTTTGCCTGACAGGGCTCGAAGATTATATGGGGCATTGGGATCAAACCTGAGTTGACCATGTGCAAAATAAGAAACTTACCTGCTATGCTCTCTCTCCAGCCCTAAACTACTCATTATTACTTTATCTAACTTATTCCATACTTTGGTTTTTGGTTGACCAATGTACTCATTTGAATCTTTCTTGCAGCACATTTGGTCATGGCTTGTCGTAGCAATGAACTGGGATTTGAATTTAGGCAATCTGACTCCAGAGCTTTAGTCTAACCATTGTTCCTTAGTTAAGAGATTTGAAGATTACTTAGACTGAGAAATTTTAAATCTCAAATACGGCAAAAACCAACTGGCTGATATGAAAACTTCAAATATCTAGAACTTAAGCAATCTCCCTTCCAATCTATTGTGTTGTTGAAGTATAATGAAATATAATTAGTGCTGGAAAAATAGTGTTCTTGTTACCCCTTTCCACAGTACAGAAATCCAAATGACATAGACATTATTTTTCTAGTGAGAAGAAATGGAATCATTCTTTTTTTTAAAACCTTACACAATGTGGGCCCGGAGAGATAGCACAGTGGTGTTTGCCTTGCAAACAGCCGACCCAGGACCAAAGGTGGTTGGTTCGAATCCCGGTGTCTCATATGGTCCCCCATGCCTGCCAGGAGCTATTTCTGAGCAGACAGCCAGGAGTCACCCCTGAGCAACACCGGGTGTGACCCAAAAACTAAAAAAAAAAAAAAAAAAAAAAAAACCTTTACACAATTTGCTTAAAATAAATGACACATAGTGGTGTGCTAGCATTTACAATTTGTGCTCCTAGAATGCTTTCTGTTGTGCTCTTGTTCTTGTGGCTTGGAATCAAACTACTGTAAGACTTGACCGAAGGTTTTTGTGGTAGCTCAACTGACCAAACACATATTCTAAAAGCAGAAAGTCAGGTTTGCTCTACCTCCCACCCCAGCATCACAAGGAACCTTGAGCATTGCCAGGAAAAGCTTCTCCTAAGAGCCAAGAATAGCCCCTGAGCATCATCAGGTTGGCATCCAAAAAAATAAATAAAACGTAATTGATTGAACAGTCATTTTTCTGGAAAATCATTAAGAATCCCCCTGTTCTTTGGGTAAGCTTTGATTTCTTCTTTCCCTTTAAGCCCAGTGACAGCTTAAAGGACCTACTTTGCAAAAATGCTTATCTGGTTGTCTTAAATAAATATTATAAACCCCATTCCTTAGATTACTGATGTGTTTTTTTCCAAGCTCTCTTTTAAGTGCTGAAGCCATATGTTGCTTACTGTTTATCATTTCATTTGTCTAAGAAGGATTTTCAGTTATATAAAAATGAACTGGACAGTAAGGTAGAGAGATTCATACTAGAGGACTTTGCAATTATACAAGTGAAAGGAATAGGAGATTTGAAAGAGGGTGAAGAAGGAAGACATAAGAAACAAAGAAATTTGCAATTAATCCTATGGAAAAATGGATAAATAGGTATATATATGAGAAAGAATTGCATTTCTGGCAATATAATTTCATAAATATGAAGTGCAATTCATTTTAGCACAATGCACTAGAAAACATTAGGAAAATTGCTTTGTTTTGTTTTGGGGCACACCTTGTAATGCTCAGAAATCATTCCTGGTGGGGCTCAGGGGACTATATAGGGTGCTGAAGATTGAACCCAGGTCAGCATCATTCAAAACAAGTACCCTACCTGCTTTGCTATTTTTCTGGCTTGAAAAGTTTATGCTTGTTTGTTTTTATTTGGGGGCCATGTCTGGCAGCATTCAGAGGTTACTCCTGACTCTGCACTCAGATACTATTCCTAGCAGGCTCACAGGACCATCTGGGATGCTCGTGATCAAACTCGGGTCAGCCTCATACAAAACAAATGTCCTACTTGCTGTGCTATGGCTTCAGTCCCTAAGTCTTTTTCTTAGTGCAATGAAATATATAATATTTAACTGAAGTAAGATAGATAGAAATAGAATTCAGAGAAGTTAAAAATACAAGATAAGGGGACTGGAGAGATAGCATGGAGGTAAGGCGTTTGCCTTTCATGCAGGAGGTCATCAGTTTGAATCCCGGTGTCCCATATGGTTCCCCGTGCCTGCCAGGAGCAATGTCTGAGCCTGGAGCCAAGAATAACCTCTGAGCACTGCCGGGTGTAACCCAAAAACCACACCCAAAAAAAAAATACAAGATAAGAAGCCGGAGTGGTGTCGCAAGCTGTAAGGTGTCTGCCTTGTGCACACCAGCCTAGGGTAGACTGCAGTTCAATCCCCCAGCTGGTCCCCCAAGCCAGGAGAGATTTCTGAGCGCATAGCCGGGAGTAACCGCTGAGCATTATATTATTATAATATATTATTATATTATAATATATAACATTATATATAATATATATGTGATAAGTAAAAGTAAGATTGTACCAGAGTCAAACATTTTCTGGAAATCACTTCCTAATGATTTCTGGTGGCCAAAATATTTGAATTCTTATGACCAGTGACATGAGTGAAAGACAGTTCTAGAAATGTGAATAGGATGAAAAATTGGATCAAAGATCCCTCCCATAAAATTTAAGATTTCCAAAGGTCAGTGCCCCCCCAAAACCACTTCTCCCTAGAGGAACCCTAGTGGAGGAATGTTTCTTCTCAACTTTATCAATTTAGGAAACAAAATAAAGAAAGAAACATTAAAAATTAAAAATCCTTATGCAAACTTGCACTTTTATGGTTTGAAGACCAGAACTTCATTTCCCAGATTTTTGAAAACCACAAGCCAAGATGATTTAAGTATTCCCTGATTTGTAACATTCCCAGAAACCACCCCCTTAAAAAATTAAGTTTGAAAAGAAAAATCAAGTTTTCACTAAGAAGTTTTTTGAAGTACAAACTCAAAGAAAATTCTCTGAGAAAAAGTTTACAATCAAAATGATCAAACAGAGGAGGATACAAATCTTGATGAGTGAAAGCTAATGGACTTGCTAACAGAATAAGATAATAAAGAAGAAATACTGAAATAATCAGGCCCCCAAGATTAAATAAGCATATTAATGTAGGGTTGAATGGTTGAAGGGCATCTTGGTTGTTTCCAGAGCCTGGCTATTGTGAATAGGCTGCAATAAATATAAGTGTGAGGAAGGTGTTTTTGTATTGTATTCTTGTGTTCTTAGAATATATCCTTAGGAGTGGAATAGCTGGGTCGAATGGGAGCTCAATTTCCAGATTTTGAAGGAATCTCCATATCGCTTTCCATAGAGGTTGGACTAGACGGCATTCCCACCAGCAGTTGATAAGAGTTCCTTTCTCTCCACAGCCCCAACAGCACTGATTGTTCTCATTCTTTGTGATGTCTCCAATATTATTTTATTTTATTTTGTTTTGTCTTTCTTTTTCTTTTTTGCATTTGAGTATGATTTGATTTCAGAACCAAGATTATTGTGTGGTGCCTGTCTTTATTGTTGTGGTGCTTATCGGTTATTTAATTTGATATTTTTTTTTTGTGTATTGTTGTGGTATTTTAATTACTTTTTTCACATCCTCTCTCAAACTGAGGTTGGAAGCCTCTAGACAGGACTCTGCCTATTTTCAGCATATTTGATTTTTGATTGAGAAGAGGACATATTAGGTGATGGGTATTCCCCTGATTTAATGTGAATATGTACCCAAAATACTACAGTGAAAGATATGTAAGCCATTATGAAAAAAAAAATTGTGTTTTTAATCAGAAATTTTCTTTGACTTACATGTATTATTATTATATCAATTATATTATATGTTATGTTATGTCACTATATTATGTTATATTAGTTTACCTCATTATGTTAATCAATTTTCTTTGACTTACATGTATTATTATTATATCAATTATATTATATGTTATGTTATGTCACTATATTATGTTATATTAGTTTACCTCATTATGTTAATCAATTTTGTCCTTTAAATGAATTCTTACTTTAAAAAAAAAACAAAACAAAAAAAAACAACTTTAGTTTGCTCTGAAGAAAAAAAAATAAAATAAATAAAAGATAAAAAAAATTTAAAAAAAAAAAAGAAATACAAATGGACAAAATGCTCCTCGTCACTAATCATCAGGGAGATGCAAATCAAAACAACAATGAGATACCACCTTACACCACGGAGATAGGTGCACATCACAAGGGATCCTGGGATTCAAACCACCATCTTTCTGCATGCAAGACAAATGCCCTACCTCCATGCTATCTCTCCGTCCCTAATCTATGTTTTTAAAATGTAAGAGCATTGAAAGCAGAGAAAAGCAACAAAGACTGTAAGAATGGGCCCACTAGATATAAAAATAAAAGTAAAACCAAGTAAATACTTAGAAATGGAAACAAATTAAAATAAAAGAGCCCACAGATTAGACTCAGCAGTGGAGAGATTTAGTGAACTGGAAAAATAGAGATTTTCGAAACTAAGAATGGAGAAAACATTCTCCAGAAAGACAAAAGAAACTCTTGAAGTAGTGACTAAGATAGACAACATACAGGAAGGAAGCAAGTGAGAAAGTCTTGCTCTTCTTAATCAATTGGAGGAGAAACTCTAAATATGAACTATGTCAACTGCCAAATTCAGGTAGACTTCAAAAGCAGGCCCCCTGCTGTGTAGATTATTAATATTAAAAGAGCATGGATCACGGCTGAGTCCCAAAGCAAAGAGGAAAGGCTGCCAATTTGAGGTAAAATATAGATGAAAGGGGAGATCTGACTGCCCTTCTCTCCCTTCCATTCAAATTGAAAGCACCGTGTTAATCTAATCCCCCAAAAAGGGGGAGCTGGATTCCCGCAGGCCAGGAGCCTAAGAATGAAGTTATAATGAGGCCCTGGGACAGGATATGATAATCTCTGCAGACAATAAAAATGGATGTTCATTCTTCCTGTTCCTGTAGCCCAATGAGAAAGGACAGAAAATAAAGATATGCCCTTCTCCTTAGACATGGCCTAAGAACTGTCTTAAAGAAAAGTTCTGAAAAGCAACCTTTTTGGTCTGTTTTGGGTGTGTATAATCTTCTGCAGAAATACCCACACTGAAGAAAAAATGCAGACACACTTTTCTTTTTTTTTTTTTTTTTTTTTTTTTTTTTTTTTTTGGTTTTTGGGTCACACCCGGCAGTGCAGGGGTTATTCCTGGCTCCAGGCTCAGAAATTGCTCCTGGCACGCACGGGGGACTATATGGGACGCCGGGAGATGACCTCCTGCATGAAAGGCACACCTTACCTCCATGCTATCTCTCCGGCCCAAGACACACTTTTCTTAAAGGATAAAAAGGCAACTTCAAATAAAGTGTACAAATCATGTTTTTTTGTTTGTTTAGTTTTTGTTTTGGGGGCCATACCCAGTGACACTCAGGGGTTACTCCTGGCTATGCACTCATAAATCGCTCCTGGCTTCGGGGGAGCATATGGGATGAAGTCAGATTGAATCATCTGTCCTAGGTCAGCTGCTTGCAAGGCAAACCCCTACGAGTGCGCCACCACTCAGGCCCCCAAATTATGTCATTTTTGTTGAGAAGAGCTACAATTGATGATGCTCAAGGTGTCAGAGAGTTCCAGAAATGAAACAACCCAGGGCTTGCCCAAGCAAGGTAAATGCTCTACCTCTGAGACAACACAAATATTTCAGGCTTGAAAGCTGTAGGTTAAAGAAAGAACTGATCAAAATCAGTCATGGGCATGCAAAAGCAGTTGCAGACAGCACAGACCTTAAGTTCTAATAAGATTTGACTTTACAACATCCAGGACTGACTGTATGTTAATACTTGTTATAAAAGATTATTTATGGGCCAAAGTAATAGTACAGCAGGCAGAGCACTTGTTCTTCACTTGCATGCAACTCACCCAGGTTCGATCTCTAGCACCCCTTATCATCCCTCTAAACCTTTTTAGGCATGATCCTGAACAGCATAAAACTCTGAGCATAGCCAGGTCTGACCTCCCTCTATGCCCACAACCAAAAAGAAAAAATAGAAAGAAAAAAATGATTATTACTTAGAAAAATAAACACTGACAGTATTCAAGAAATACTAATGCATGAAATGCTATTTTAATAAACTCAAAACTTAAAAGACAATGTGATCATTGTGTTTTTGATTTTAGGGCCACACCTGGCATCGATAAGGGGTTACTCCTGATGCTGCACTCAGAAATTGCTCCTGGCAGGCTTGGGATGCCAGGGATGGAACCTGGATCAGTCACATGCAAGGCAAATGCCCTACCCACTGTGCTACAACTCCAACTTCCCCCAATATGGTAATTGATTTAAAAAATGTGCAATACGAAGAGATAGTACAGCAGTATTTGCCTTGCAAGCAGCCGATCCAGGACCAAAGGTGGTTGGTTCGAATCCCGGTGTCCCATATGGTCCCCCGTGCCTGCCAGGAGCTATTTCCGAGCAGACAGCCAGGAGTAACCCCTGAGCACCGCCGGGTGTGGCCCAAAAACCAAAAAAAAAAAAAAGGGCAATTTCTCGTGGACATATGAAGACGTGAAAATTCCAACCCAGTAGGCCACGGGTATCCAATTCAACCAATTGTGGAGTGATATGGCTGATGGAAAAGAAACAAACTGCTCAACACTGTGAATAACAGACACATGAAAATGAGGCAGAAAACACTGTGTCTGGGCCCGGAGAGATAGCACAGAGGTGTTTGCCTTGCAAGCAGCCGATCCAGGACCTAAGGTGGTTGGTTCGAATCCCGGTGTCCCATATGGTCCCCCATGCCTGCCAGGAGCTATTTTCTGAGCAGACAGCCAGGAGTAACCCCTGAGCAACACTGGGTGTGACCCAAAAACCAAAAAAATAAAATAAAATAAAAAAAAAATAAAAAAAAAAAGAAAACACTGTGTCTGTAACACGCTCCACACTATTCCCTGCTGAACTGAAGCTACACCACTGTGAAGGCTGAGGAGAAATCCCAAAAGGAAACATCAACTAAGAGCAGATGAAAAAGGCAATTTAACACACTGTCATCCCCTCTTTGATTCTGCAGTTTTATAATCATAAAATAATAGGCCATACATATAATTTTATGTACATATTAGAGTCGAAAGATCACACATATCATTTTATCACACACTTATTGGTTTTTTCATGGTCAGAATGACCTGTTCCTTAAAGTCATTATTATAGCATAATGTCCTCCCTTTCCATTTTTTTTTAATTAAAGAGGGATGTTTCTAAATTCTCTCTCTTTTTCTTTCTCTCTCTTTCTCTTGTCTTTCTTTTATGTTTGCTTGTTTTGGGGAATACCTTGAAATACTTAGAAGTTATTCTTTTTTCTGTTTTGTTTTTGGTTTTGGTTTTTTGGTTTTTGGATTACACCTGGTGATGCTCAGGGCTTTACTCCAGCTATGTGCTCAGAAATCGCTCCTGGCTTGGGGGACCATATGGGACACCGGGGATAGAACCGTGGTCTGTCCTAGGCTAGGGTGGGCAAGGCAGATGCCTTACCCCTTGCACCACTGCTCCAGTCTCAGGAGTTATTCTTAGCTTTGCATTTAAGAATTACTCTTGGTGGTACTTGGGAAACCATATGGGATGCTGGGGATATAACCTGGGTCAGCTGTTATAAAAGACAAACACCTACCTGCTGTACCCAGTCTGCAAATTATCTTTTTAGATGGGAAAAAACAAGAAACATGCATTTTATGTTACTTCCATGATAGAAAAAAATTTGAGCTACGTTTAAAAAAAAACAGTTTTTTTTAAATACCATTTATTTACAAAGTTCATAACAGTTGTTTGAAAAATTCAATGCTCTAACACCAATCCTAGCACCTTCCCTCCACCATAGTGCGTTGTTTCCCACCTACTGTCCAAATCTTCCTCTTAGCAGGAATAAAATAATTTATTTTATATTACTTGTTACAAAAAAAATATGGTAAAATGCGGCGGGAACAGTGGTGTCAGCAGTAGGGTGTTTGCCTTGCACATGCTGACCAGGGATGGACTGCGGTTTGATTCCCTGGCGTCTCATATGGTCCCCAAGCCAGGAGTGATTTCTGAGCGCATAGCCAGGAGTAACCCCAGAGCATCACCAGATGTAGCCCCAAAACCAAAATAAATAAATGGGAAAAATGGTGAAATGGAATGATCAAAATATAATTTGGTGAAACTTAGTTTTTGTTATATTTTGTGAAGACTTATATTTTACAATCGTGTTATTAAAGTCATTGAGGATTTTCTGAGCTATCTTTACTCTTGGAGCAACTTTTTTAATCCAAGCAAACTAAATAAACTGTTTACTAGGCACATGTTTTATTTAATCCTCATATATTACTTAATCCCCATAACAATGCAGTAGGCAATAAAACTTATTTGGAAGGTGTATTAATTAGAATGGACACTTAGGACATGAGTTTTGCTCCTATTTCCCACAACCACTCCAAAATGCCTTCAACGAGGGCATGTGCAAACTTAACTATATGAGACCAAATGACAAGTCACTCTGAACTGTAAAGTCTCAGCTTGAAATTTCACACATGAAGTCAGATAGACTCGTGGGAGAAAATGCATTTTCCACCGGGTGTTGTTGAGCAGCTTCTTGGATCTTACTGAGCCAGCCGAGCTTTTTTCTCTGCTGCTTTCCCCTGACATTTTTATTAGCCAGAATTTAACATAAATCACTTGAGGGTCAGGGTTGACTTAATTAAGGCTGCTTGTGCAAATTAACTCAGAAAAAGGTGAAAGGAAAAAATAAAGTAATTTTACATATGTATGACAACAGTGATCAAAGCATGGTTAATTTTATCAATTCCTGCTCCCTTTCTAGAACAGAGATCATAATAAATTATAATAAAATGAGCTAAAGAACAGGAAGAGTTTCTTTTGGGATGAGATTCAAATTCTAGGACTCTAGACTTTTTGTGTAAACCATCCCTCACTGCTAATTTAAAATGGGCCCAGAGGAATATAGGAAAGCTATAGAAAGAGGATATTAACTTTGGGGGCAGAATGCAGGAGAGAAAGGGGGTTAAACTACACCTGGCTCTCAGAGCTTACTCCTAGAACTATGCTCAATGGTCACTCATGTTGGGACTCAACATGATCAACCAAATGTAGTACCTGAATAGAACTGGGATAGAACTGGGTCCACCTGGATGTAAAGTCAGTGCCTTTAATCACTGGTGTATCTCTCCAATACTGGGAATAGCACCTTTCTCACCAATTACTGACCCATTGAGCCCCAAGACTTGCTACAAGAAGTTGGAGAAAGATTTTAGGGAATAAGGGTTGGTATTGGCAAACTCATATAGAAAAGAGCAAACCCTCACCATTCCTCATTCTCCGTATACTTACACATCATATCATAGCCACTACCACAGAGTTCAAGATCTAGAAGGCAGAGTCATCATAGATAGGAGTGGAATGGAAGAGCTGAAGAGGGGAGGGAACAGCAAGTAAGACTTTTGCCTTGCATATAGACTATGTAGATTTGGTTCCTGGTACCCCTTAGAATCCCTCCAAGCCCCACCAGGAGATACACAAAGGAAGATTTCTAGCTAATGTAGCATATTTATAAGAGTTGAAGGAAAGATTGATTTCAGGCAGTGAATGTGGTCAATGTTTTATAGAAACAAATATTTTGATAGTTAACCATCTATACACATCTGGAGGTCTCCCCCATCAGGAGTATGAAAAAAGAGGATATTGGTGGTAATGATCACCTCAAGAATGTCAATCCAATTCATCAGCACCAACAAGGTCAATGTCTCCACCCCAACCTTCTACTCCCATCCCTCCACATCTGGTGACAGGAGAGAGAAAAGCATTCCACACCTTCTTTCACAAGCAGCTGCCAAATGAATTATGTGTCAACTCAGCTCAGATCATCTAGTAAGTAGATGCTGAGACAGAATTAGATAAGCAAATGATGAAGCAAGGTGGGGGCAGGGAGCAACTATGAAGAGAAAAGGAGAAGGGCCAGGAGATGAATCTTCAGATCATGCTGGTCCTCCAACAATGGTGACAGAAAAAGTAGTGAAGGAGGGTTAGATGGGCAAAGTTCCTGGATTGCAGTATGGATTCCCAATATCCTCACAAGACTGTGGAACCTCAAAACAAAGTTTTCTTCCAAGGCTGGTCCTCTGGTGGGCAGAAATGACCCAGTTCTTTCATGCCTTCCCTGTTCAGTCATGGGCTTGAAGTTATTTTCAGCATAGAGCCATAAGAAATCATGACAGACAAACTGAAGCCAACTTCATTCTGCTTAGCACATTCTAGAAGTGTCTGCCAGGCTTAGAGGTGCTCAGGGAGGACAAAGTCTGCTTGTCATAAGCACTTAATGGATCCCAAAAGGTACAGCATCCGGAGGCTCTCAACTAATTATTCTCTTGGCAGAATGTTCTCACTTCAAAAGAGATATGAGCAACAGACTCCATTAGCTGACACAAATCTATTAAGTCTATTTTGGGATGGCCTTATGGACTTCACACACACTTGAGCCTTCGAGTAAATTTACAAACATTGTACTCATGCCTGGCTTGATAAGATTGGCCACAAACTCTTCTGATTCAATAGGTTTAGAAACAGAGCTAGGAAACATGGTCCCTCTGTTTCTCTCTCTCTCTCTCTCTCTCTCTCTCTCTCTCTCTCTCTCTCTCTCTCTCTCTCTCTCTCTCTCTCTCTCTGTCCTACAACACTTCTTTGGGGTTACGTCCCATCCCCAGCAAATGAAATAGAAAAAGTAGATGAAGTGTCTAAATATATATTACACCTCCCGCAATTTCATATGCTAATCCCACCTGAATGGTCAGACCCACCCAGAGCTGGGAGGAATCTTTGATTAGTAATTAAGGGGTTGCTTGAGGGGTGGGAAGGAGAGCATAGGCAGCCAGGATGGGAAAGAGGGCAGCTAATGGAAGCTGCTTAATAAAGCTTAGCTTAGAAGCTATGTGGAGAAATGCACATGGTGGTTAGGACCTTGGAATAAAGCTGGCTCCTGAATCTTCAACTGATCATTTCTCTGCCATTACCCTGCAATCTACAGACCTGCCAGGCAAAGGGGCTACAGGTGTGGGGCCAAGCCAAGAAAAGCTTCATCCCACCACCCTAGGACTAAACATTTTATATTTAAATAACATCTAGGTTAGGCCTCATCCCTCTGTACTCAGGGCTTACTCCTTTTGGTCTGTATCACACCTGGAGAAGGCCAGGGAAGCCTATGTAGTGCTAAAGATCAAATATGAATCAGCTGTTTGTTTACAAGGCAAGTGCCCTACTCACTGACTGTCTCTGAGCTTGAGATATTACTTTTCTGCATTCAAAGGGATATGTAGATGTTTTGCATGAATTTCTATCTTAGCATTGCATTTCTGTTCAAAGAATAAATTTGATCAAAAACAAGGAACTATTTGTAATTTGGAGCAGACCTCAAGTAAAAAGCATGCAGTGAGATGAGAGACTATAATAGTATCATTAACCTGATCAAAGCACCCAAGAGATATGTGTTAGAGAAAATGATCCCAAATTAGGATTTGAAAAGGAAACATTTCAGGCAACAGAGTCAACATGCAGAGGTGCCGTAAGTGACTATGGGTGGGAGAGGTGTAAAGAAGTGAGTGACAGCCAGGCCTCTTCCATGCATTTTCACTATCCTGATTTACAGTAGTGTTTATTTTATTTTATTTTTTGATTATTTGGGTGGGGGGCTCACCTGGTGATGCTCAAGGGTTACACCTAGCTCTGTGCTCAGAAATCACTCCTGGCAGGATCGGGGGACCATAGGGATTGAACCCAGTTCTATCCTACCGCTGTGCTATCACTCCAGCCCTACAGCAGTGTTTCAATCAAAACTACTGTAGGGCTGCTTTGAGATGGGAAGAAGATTATGTGATCAGAAGCATTTTTAGAAATCATCCTTGAGCACAGAGCCAGGAGTAAGACCTGAGTAGTTGCAGCATGACCTAAAAACATTAAAAATGATCAACTCATTCCCTAGACTCCATCTCCCAAGGTTGCTTCCAGGGAATTGGCTTCTTCTTAGGCTTTGAATGGTGCCTCTCGAAAGCTTCAGGCTCATAGCATTCCAAGGCCTTTTTCTGTACAAGAGGAAATTCTTTTCCCAAAGAGTTGAACACAAATTTCAAAATCAAATCTCTTTAACCTTTGTGGTCTTGACTTGGATATGTGCCCAAACCTGAAACCAATCACTGTTGTTAGGATAATTAAATATGCTAATTGGATCCTGGATACAATTAAGTCTTAAGCATAGTACTTAAGTCATCTTCAAAAGAAATTCATAGCTGAAAATTGAACAAGGGTTAGCATATTCCAAAACAAACCAAAAACCTTGACCATGAAACGAATAAGTGTCTGGGACCAGAATAATAGGGCAGGCAGGGCATTCATCTTGAATGTGGCCATCCAGGTTTCATCCTTGGAACCCCATAAAGTCTCCTTCAGGAGTGATCATGAGCAAAGAACAAGGAGTAAGCCCTGAGCACAGCCAGGTGTACCCCCAAAATAAAACTTAAATCAAAAAGAATAAGTGATATAGGGTAGTGGAAACAAACTATAATCAATTGTTATTGTGATCATGTTTCAGAGTAACAGGAAGATATGATAGGCATTTAAGAAAATTAAAGAAGGCAGCCAGATTACCACCAACAGTGATCTCTGAACACAGAAGCAAGAGCAAGTCCTGAGCACTACCAGATGTGGCCTAAAATTCAAACAAGAGGAAAGAGAGAAAGAAAGAGGCCATATTTCCAGCAGACAAATGGACCAGCTCCTGTACCAAGATCCAAAAGGAAATGACTGCTGATGCCAGGTCTTCCCAGGTAGACACTGGTCCATGTTAATACCTCTGTGACATTCTCAGAAACGGTGGGGACAGTTTCCCCTCTCTGCATAAAATCACAGCAGCCCAGTGCCACACTCTCTGTCATATGTCTTAAGCATATGAAACTATCAAGGCACCAGATTGTTTTAAATAGATTAAGGATCACAAAATATCATAGTAGTGTCAGTACTGTAGTTCCACAGGAAATCTCATGGGAAAGTTCCATAGATATTTACCAAGCTCAGTGAGTCTAAATAGTAACCCAGAAGGCTCAGCTAGTACCAACCACATCCTATTAAAACCTTAGACCTGACTTTAGTAATACCATGGAGAGGTATGACAGTTATTTCAAATGGACCCATTTTGATCAATTTTTTGATCATTCTATTTTCCTTGTGTTTTAACAAACAATATGAAGTAAATTTATTTGTGCCTGTAAAGGGCTAGGCTTGAGTGGTGGGTGAAATATGGGGACATTGGTGAAGGGAAGGTCACACTGAAGGTGGGATTGATGTTTTAACATTTAATGCCTAAAATGCTTGCATTATGAGCAAGTTGATGAATCAGTGTGTAATAAAAAATAATACTGTGATTTAAAAAGAGAGAAGATGGTCCAGAGAGATAGCATGGAAGTAAGGCATTTGCCTTGCATGCAGAAGGGTGGTGGTTCGAATCCTGGCATTCCATATGGTTTCCTGAGCCTGCCAAAAGCGATTTCTGAGCATAGAGCCAGGAGTAACTCCTGAGCACCACCGGGTGTGACCCAAAAACCAAAGAATAAAAATAAAAAATAAATAAAAAGAGAGAAGAGACAGAGAAAGAAAGAGCAGAGTCAGAAGTACAAGAGTAGGCCAGAATGATAGTGTGGCAGTTAGAAAATGTGTCTTCCACTTGGCCAACCTAAATTTGATAACTGGTCCCCCAAATCCACCAGAAATAATTCTTGAGTGCAGATCCAGAAGCAATTCCTGAGCATTGCTGATGTAGGTCCTCCACAAAAAGTACGAAGTTCTTGCTAAATTCTTCAGACTATGACCCAATGCTTCAACCTAGCAAAAGGAAGGAAGGAAGGAAGGAAGGAAGGAAGGAAGGAAGGAAGAAAGGAAGGAAGGAAGGAAGGAAGGAAGGAAGGAAGGAAGGAAGGAAGGAAGGAAGGAAGGAAGGAAGGAAGGAAGGAAGGAAGGGAGAGAGGAGGGGAGGGAGGGGGAGGGAAAGGAAGGAAGGAAAGAAGGAAGGAAGGGAAGAAAGAAAGAAAGAAAAGAAAGAAAGAGAGAGAAAGAAAGAAAGAAAGAAAGAAAGAAAGAAAGAAAGAAAGAAAGAAAGAAAGAAAGAATGAAAAGAAGAAAGAAAGAAAGAAAGAAAGAAGAAAGAAAAGGAAAAGAAAAAGAAAGAAAGAAAGATAAGAAAGAAAAGAAAGAAAAAGAAGAGAAAATAGAAAGAAAGAAAGAAAGAAAGAAAGAAAGAAAGAAGAAAGAGAAAGGAAGAAAGAAAGAAGAAAGAGAAAGGAAGAAAGAGAATAAGAAGGAAAGAAAATGAAGGATAAAAGAAGAAAGGAAAAGTTAGATTATGAGGATCAACTAACTTGATTAAAGAACACAGATGACATAAAAGTAACATAAAAATGCATCCAGAAAAATACTTTATTTTGAAGAGTGTCTGCAAATTCCAACAAATAGATTATATTGCCATAATCAGAATTGATTTTCTATTTATGCTAAAGTCACATTACAAGATGTATGTTGGGTTAGTCTTTGTATTTCCTTTTTGATGAGTACCTCCCAATGTGACAAAAAATATATTGTGAAAATTCTTGCATTAAAATGAACAAAAGCAAGAGTTCAACCTTCTTTACTTCTTGTTGCATGGCCAGACCAATTTTGCCTTGCTATTTTTTGCAGGATGTTAAAAAAACCAATCCTTTGGGAGTTCTGTCTTGGTAGGAGTGAAAGTGAAAATAAATAAATTTTCACTAGACGCAAGGCCTTGAAATTAAGCTACAAGGCTGGAATTTGTGATGTTCTCTTGTTTTTCTTTTATTAAGCAACTAAAACCTGGATTATTCAGAAAGGAGAACAAGGGGCAAATATTATTAGTATTTTTTTCTTTTTCTTTTTTTTTCTTTTTTTTTTTCTTTTTCTGTTTTTTGTTTTTGGGTCACACTTGGCAGTGCTCAGAAGTTACTTCTGCCTCTGTACTCAGGAAATCTATTCTGACTGACTCGGGGGACCATAAAGGGTGCCAGGATTTGAATCACGGTTCATCCTGAGTCAGTTGTGTGCAAGGCAAATACTTGCCCTATCTACCGCTGTGCTATCTCTCCTGCCCATGTTAGTATTTTATTATACAATTTAATAAAGAGGGGCCGGAGAGATAGCATGGAGGTAAGGCGTTTGCCTTCCATGCAGGAGGTCATCGGTTCAAATCCCGGCATCCCATATGGTCCCCCGTGCCTGCCAGGAGCAATTTCTGAGCCTGGAGCCAGAAATAACCCCTGAGCACTGCCAGGTGTGACCCAAAAACCACTAAAAAAAAAAATTCAATAAAGAAAAAGTAAAAACCAATCCAAGATGTTACAGAGCAGATCATCCTTAGATTTTAATAAAACTGATTTTATATGATCGCTTTTTGCATCATTTATTATTATTATTATTATTATTATAAATTTTGTTGTTGTTTGTTTTTGGGGTCACACCCAGCAGTGCTCAGGGGTCACTCCTGGCTCTATGCTCAGAAATCGCTTCTGGTAGGCTCAGGGGACCATATGGGATGCCGGGATTTGAACCACTGTCCTTCTGCATACAAGGCAAACCCACCTCCATGCTATCTCTCCAGCCCTTGCATTATTCATTTTTATGTTATAGTTCAACATGCATCAAAATAGTTGCTTCACACAATAGTCCATTTAAACTGGTCCATTCTCTCATCAAAATTTCGCCCATTGGGGTATACACCCCTCTCTTCAACTGAGTTGAATATATGTGAACCCCAGACATGTCTGCAAGGTCCTGTGCAAATGTCTACAGAGCAGCAGATGAGAAATATGTACACGGGGCCAAGGTTGTTCTGGGGAATTGATCTCTTTTCACACCTAGCTGAATGAATGAAAATGAATGAATGAATGAATGAAGACTGGAACTAAAACAAGTAATCAGCAAAAAGATAAGGTCGGGGAGTGAGGACCTCTCTCTCTCTCTTTCTCAGTATATATGTATATATGCATAAATAAACATATATATATATCACGCCCTGCTAATATCTTTTAGAGGGTGTCTATCTTTTGATGCTAAACATCAATTATCATTTCCCATTTAATATGACAACTACTTGGGTGGGTTGTGTTTTTTTTTTGTTGTTGTTGTTGTTGTTGTTGTTAAAAATAGCTTCCATTAGACTTAAAGTTCTAGGGATTTATGCTGTTATTTATTTCTAAATTAATCTTATTTACGTTTGACAAATTAATATCCCATTATAATTGAGTTAATAAACAGTGCACTTTGTTTTTTAAATTGAGAACATTATTGTTCTTTCAAGCTGATTCATTTTTAAATAGATGTATATATAGCTTTTCTTGTGGGTTATAAACAGATGGACTAGAAGATGAAGGCATTTAAGCTCCATTTTTAAACAACTACTACAAGCTTGTTTTCCATTTGTCTACTTAGTAAATCAAGCAAATGGTTTATAGGTTTTGTCTAACTGCCATAATAATTTGCATGCATTTGTCCTACTGCTGAGTAACATTATGTTTCAGATCCTCTTCTGTTGTTTTTCTAACATTTAAATGATGCCCTTATATCTGGAAATACTTTATTTCTGGAAAATATGTCTCACTTAAAAGTATTAAAATAACACAAAAAACACAATATATTTTTATTTAAAACAGTCTCTAGTTAACATTTATACCATATATTATGTATGAATATTATGGTCTTTCACCCTTAACTTATTCAATATATTTTCTTAGGCATGTGAGTAGAACTATGAATAATCAGTTACAAAATCTATTGCTCACGTTCTATTAGTTAATCAATATAAGTCCTTTATAGAATTTTCCCCTCCAAAGAAAAATATAATCAAGAATCAATTACTGTATTAATTTCTCTTGTTTATTAAGTTTCTTTAATATGCAAGGCAAGAACTTATAAAAAAAAAAAAAAGAGGGGCCGGAGAGATAGCATGGAGGTAAGGCATTTGCCTTTCATGCAGAAGGTCATCGGTTCGAATCCCGGCGTCCCATATGGTCCCCCGTGCCTGCCAGGAGCAATTTCTGAGCATGAAGCCAGGAGTAACCCCTGAGCACTACCGGGTGTGACCCAAAAACCACACAAAAAAAAAAAAAAAAAAGAGGAGTGTAGACCAAGGACCAAAGCAACAGAATAGTAGGTATAGTTCTTGCCTTGCACACTTGGCCCACCTAGGTTTAATCCCATTCACTCATATGGTCCCCTGAGCACAGCTGGGTGTGGCTTAAAAACAAAAACAAACAAAAAGTTTAGGAAAAAGTAGATTTTTTTTCATGGCGTACTTTTTTGATATTCCTAAGAATGAGATTACATCAATTTATTGTGAATTGAACATTAGTTTTAAAATAAAAGTACAGATAGGCCTTATTTTTAATTTTATAAATTCCTAACCAGTATCCCAAAGTAACATGTAAATAACCTCTGTGCTGCTCAGTTTCCAATTTTTAGAATAAAGTAAATGTTACTGGATCTATAATGTGACTTTCTTGTAAGATATTTCATTCATTAATTTGTGTTAGTAATTTCAACTATTTTGTTTATTTAAAACAAAATGACAGGCTCTACTATCAGTCCAGAAAAGCCAGCAGCATTTTTTTTTAGCATATTCAAGAGTAAGATTTGATCCAGGGGTCTCAAACTCAATTTACCTGGGGGCCGCAGGAGGCAAATCGGGGTGATCCTTGAGTGCAAAATCAGTAGTAAACCTTGAACATTGGGGGGTGTGACCCAAACAACTAAAACAAAACAAAACAAAAAAGGATTACTCTAGGGCAGGGCCACAAAACATTGTACAGAGGGCTGCAAACTGGTCCGCGGGCCACAAGTTTGAGACCCCTGGCAGATTCTAAGCCCTTAATACCTTCCTGAATGGCCATGCAAATAAATATCTTTAGGAGATGTTTATAAAAGGGAGAAAGAAGAGCATGGAGCGATTCTTACTTTTTCTCCTGGATAAGAAGAAAGAAGTTAAAGCAAATCCAGATCTCTTTGAGGAAATGGTGGTCATGTTTAATATACTCAGAGCTCTATAAAACTAGAGCCACTATCATATGTTTATAGAGATAATATACTTCAAGTCACTTCCTTGAAAATTGATCTTTTTCAACTATCTTTTGATAATTTTGATGATCTTTTTCCTTATCAGTTACTTCTAGGGAAAAATAAATAAAGTAGAAAAGGATAAATGTTTTAGCATATTTCTCTGGAAGAACAAAAAACATTTATACTTTCAGAGGTTCAGAAAAGTCACTGTAAAGAATAAACAGTTTCTATACAATATCTATGCAATTTTCCTTGGCTGGGGTATTTAAATGCAAGAGCTCCTTCAAGACAAGTCATATTCATTCTTTTTTTTTTTTTTAGTTTTTGGGCCACACCTGGCGGTGCTCAGAGGTTATTCCTGGCTGTCTGCTCAGAAATAGCTCCTGGCAGGCACGGGGGACCATATGGGTCACCGAGATTCGAACCAACCACCTTTGGTCCTGGATCGGCTGCTTGCAAGGCAAACGCCGCTGTGCTATCTCTCTGGGCCCCATATTCATTCTTGTCCAAATCCCTAGGTCTCTTCTACTGAAAAAAAAAACAGTTTTTTCTTTCGTTGTTCCTAATTCTTATATGGTGGTAGATCCAAGCGATTAAAAAGCATGTATGGTTTCTTGGTAACCAGGTGTCTTTGCCAACTTTTTCAATGCAAAACTTTTGAGGTCCATTACTTCCCATGAGTTTAGCAAATCCTCCTATTGTCAAAAGGCAAGTTCCAGTGACAAACGGTAGAATCTACATTCTTTCTTTTTGGGGGGCGGGGCACACCAGGTAACACTCAGGGGTTACTCCTGGCTTTGTGCTCAGAAATCACCCCTGGCTTGGGGGACCATACAGGATTCAGGAAGATCGAACAGCAGTCTTTCTGTTAGCACGTGCAAGGCAAACACCCCACTGCCTGCGCCACGACTCTGGCCTCTAGAATCCTCATTCTTACTTCATTGTCTCTTTCACAGACTGTCAAAACCAAATGATTTGCTTGATATTTCTTGTGTAATCTTGATAGACAGTATTTCTCTGCCAATATGTCAAGTCCACCTCTTGCATTCCATAGAACATACTGCCAATTCTTTTTTATCAAAGTACTATAGCCATTGAAAGGAACAACTTCATTAAAACCATCAAGAAATGCTTTAGTTTGTTCTTGTACTCCTCGAGAAAAATGCCAGTAAGCCAATCAAAATATCAGTAAGCCAATATATTCATCCTTGTTCTTTTCAGTGACCAGGATATTGGAACCTCCTAGATCATGTGAAATTAACTTTCCCCAAATCTCCATATCAACAGAAAAGAACATTTCTAAGTCACATTCTTCATTGTTGTCTCTTATCCAGATAAGAGAATTATAAAATTCAGTATCAATATATTCCAAATCCTTAATGGTGAGTTTTTGTACTTAGCATCTATTTATAGAATGGTAAAGAGAACCCAGTATCAATAAATATCCCATGGAAAAGTGCCATAGCAATAAAATGACCAATAAAACAGAAGTATGAAGGATAGTCTGAATTAATGGTTGATGTTGGATTTATCTGCATAGACAGAAGTTGTTCTTGTCAGCATACACAAATAAACAATAAATACATTGGATTCAAAGCTTCATGTGAAGACAAGAAAAAAACCAGGGCCCCGGAGAGATAGCACAGCGGCGTTTGCCTTGCAAGCAGCAGATCCAGGACCAAAGGTGGTTGGTTCGAATTCCGGTGTCCCATATGGTCCTCGTGCCTGCCAGGAGCTATTCAGAGCAGACAGCCAGGAGTAACCCCTGAGCACCGCCGGGTGTGGCTCAAAAACAAAAAAAAAAAAAAAAAAAAAAGAAAAGAAAAAAGAAAAGAAAAAAGAAAAAACCACTCTCTTGCTAGATCATTGTGGAATTAGGGGATTTATCTCTCTGTCAATCAACTCCCACATGATTTCTCATTGGTTATTGTTCTATGAATGCAAACCCACTGATTGGTAGTGAAACTGGATGGTCCCACCTTATAGATGTGATGTTTTTTCATAGATAAAAGGAGAGGCCAGAAGAGGAAGTAGGTCTTTCATTTCCGGAGCTTGGTCGTTCAACTTCCTGGAGGGTGATCTTTAGCCTGGAGTTAGGGAAACGTGGGAAATTTTAAAATCTTTTCTTTTTCTTAAATGTGTGTTTGATCATTTGGGTGATCACCTTCTGGTTAAGAACCGTCTCGCCAGTGTTCGGGGTCCAAATGGGAGGATTTAGAGTTTAGAAAATGGAGCCCCATAATATGGACTCAGCTGGATCATGGTGAGCTGATTTCTGGCCTTTCTGGATGGGTTCCACCATTTTGGATTTGTGAGTTGGTCTCTTGTTGGTTTGCAGGTAGGTAGGACTTAGGAACATGGTAAATATGTATGTTTTGTTTGGTGGGAACGTGTATGTTGGTTTCCCTATGTTAAATTTTAAGAATTTTGAAGATAATGAAGATAAGGGCAGAAAATTTGGACTTAGCACAGAAAATGGTGGAGGTTCTTTTAAAATAATATGATTTATCTCAGAAAATGAGATATTTTCAATTTTTTTCTGAAAGAAAAGACTGAATAAACAGGTTTTTTTCTTAACTAAAATCTTTATTTAAGCACCATAATTACAAGCATGATTGTAGTTGGGTTTCAGCCATAAAGAGAACACTCCCCTTCACCAGTGCAACCTTCCCACCACCAATGCCTCCCCCACCCCTGCCTGTATCGAGACAGGTATTCTACTTCTCTCACTCATTAACATTGTCATGCTAGTTGTTAGTGTAGTTATTTCCCTCCCTAACAGCATTCACCGTGATGCTTTGTGTTGAGCTTCATATTGAAAGCCAGTCCATCCGACCCTTAAACTCTAATGTCTCTGGTCTTATTACATTAATGTTATTCATTTTTTACCATTATAACAAGTCAAAATAGAAACAACGAAACTGGTCCTACACCACCACCTACTGGTGAACAGTCAGAAGACCCTTAAGTTCCAACAGCTAGCCTGGGTCAGGCAGGACCTATGGAAAATATGGAGAACCATCTGAATGTTTTGCCTTGAAATGCTGATTTTATGCAAGAAACTAATGTAGCCCAAATAGCTGGGGAAGAGGGAAGATCTATAAACATATCAGCCATACTCCCTTTACCATAAACTTATAGGAAGTGTGCTACAGATCCCATGCCTGCCCCTCTGACTTCCAGGGAAAGTGGGGCAAATCCACTATGTGCCCCCAAATGGCTTGTCATAAGAGATATTGGTATTAGTATAGATTTGGAAGTAAGTTTTTCTTACCAGGAAAACAATTTACCTAATTGACTAGTCCTTAGGTCAGAATTAATACAGATTCTGAAACATACCATTGGAAAAATATCTGACCTCAGGGGCCAGTTCTGCAAGGAATTGGTAATGAGATAGACTCAGAAATAAATTTTCCCAACCAAGAGAATGAAATGGCCGCAACCTATGAAGGTTTAAGTATACACAATCTAAGTCAGCTTCAGAAAGCATGCACTTAGTATGGTCCTCTTGCTCCTTATTTTATAAAACACCTTGGTCTCTTGAGTAATGATACATATTGGACCCACAGAGAGTATAAATGTCTGTCAAAGGTCTGTCTCGATCCATCAACTTTTACGATGGAAAATGTATTTCTATAAGCTGGCTCGGGACAGATTTAAGACTTAAAAACCTAGATCATGGGCCAGAAAGATAGCATGGAGTTAAGGCATTTGCCTTTCATGCAGAAGGTCATTGGTTCGAATCCTGGCATTTTATGTGGTTCCCCCGAGCCTGCCAGGAGTGATTTCTGAGCAAAGAGCCAGGAGTAACCCCTGAGCACTGCCGGGTGTGACCCAAAAACCAAAAAAAAAAAAAAAAAAAAAAAAGTAAAAAATTAGTTCACTCCAGAAAGATAGTTGCAGGCTCGGTAAAAGGTTGACTCTGAAGTGAGTATATCAATAGTTATGCCAAGTTTGTTCAGGGGGCTATAGAGCCATATGCAGATTTTTTTTTTTTTTGGATTTTGGGTCACACACGGCAGCACTCGGGTTACTCCTGGCTCTACACTCAGAAATCGCTCCTGGCAGGCTTGGGGGACCATATGGGATGCCGGGATTCGAACCACCAACCTTCTGCATACAAGGCAAATGCCTTACCTCCATGCTATCTATCAGGCCCTCCATATGCAGATTTTCTAGGCAGATTACAAAATGCAGTTGAGAGACAAGTGGCAGTATAGATGCCAGACGTCTAATAAAAACTTCAGCAATGGTTAATACTAATGGACAATGCCAGGCATATTACACTCTATAAGAGAAAAGAAGGATGAAATGGGATACATACATGCTTGCAGAAATGTCAATTATTATAATAATCCCATACCATATCACTCACAACACTCAACTGATTTGAATAATTATCTTTCTGGATATTCTGCCACTGTACCTTTAACTTCTGCTTACCTTCCCTCACCCCCACAGCTGCACCTTTTAACGCCATATACTATACAGGTAAAGACCCCGGAAAATCAGATCAGTGGCTTGAATACACCTCATGCCATAGTACCCTTAACAGCATATGCTATTCAAATGCAGACTCCAGGGAATCAGACTACTGGCCTTCACACAATCAGAGTATCTGGACTATGTTCAAGGTGTGGTAAGGGAGCTCACTGAACTAAATACTGCAGGTGAGTTCCCCAATAACGAGTTGGCAAATGGGAAAAGAGTTCAAAACCTTACTCATGTGGGCAGTCAAAATGCATTAAGTGTAGCAAAATGGGACATTTTAAAAACCAATGCAGAGAGCAAAACCTCTTTTTATGCCACCTTGGGGATCTGCTCCTTTGAGACCAGAACTAACTCCCCTGTCTTGGAAAACTTGGTAAGTGGGCAACCTCTGGCCCCTCAAACTCAGAACTTTTATCATCAATAATTCAGCTTCCCCATCCAAACCAAGGGAATTCCTCAGCTTAAACACAAAACCTGTCACTGCCGGAAGCTGCAGTTTAGACATTCCATGTCCATGTCCAGAAGAACTGACTATCTGTCCATCTCAATGTCCTTATAAGATTAGGTCTGGTATAACAGGGCCTCTTCCTCAAGGAACAGTGGGTATTATTACAGGAAGAAGCAGTTTAATGCTTAAAGTAATAGTAATTCACCTGGGGATTATAGATTCTGACCATTTAGGGAAAATAATAGTTACTGTCTCAGTACCCACAATCTGGACATTTAAGAAAAGTGAAAACATAGTTCAGATATTATTGATTCCTTATGTTATTTCTGGAAAATCAGAGAACATCAGGGAAGAAGGCTTTGGAAGTACTAACCCTGAGGCTTCTGCTAATGCATTTATAGCATTTATGGCAAAATTAAAAGAGGAAAATCCAATGTTAACTCTTGATATTCAGGGCAAAAAATTCTCTGGTATGTTTGATAGCAGGGCAGAAATATCTGTAATGACTTTGAGAGATTGGTCTCAAAATTGGGACCTACAAGAAATCCAATACAGTTTAGAAGGGATAGAAGGTGTCTTCCCTAGAAATTTTGTTCGCCAGAGTGCTAGATACCTGAAGTGCATAGGACTGGAAACTCAACAAGCAGTAATTTTGTCATTTGTAGCTTCAATTTTCTTGAACCTATGGGGACGTGATTTGCATAAGCACTTGGGAGCAGGATACCACATCCCTCTCAAAAACTCCAAACATTTTAATTCAGAGATTTCTCCTGTTTAATTGGGGCCACTGGATTAAAGTGCCCAGAACCTCTTTGTATTAAATGGAAATCAGATTTTCCAATCTGAATTCCCCAGAGGCCCAGTCATAGCACAAAATTAGAGGTGCTTAGAAATTTAGTTGATAAACAGTTGAGATAGGGACATGTTGAAACCTCATTTTCTAGTTTGAATTCTCCAATATTTATTATCAAAAAACCATCAGGTATCTGGAGACTTTTAACTGATTTAAAGTTTGTTAATTCTCAAATGATTCTGATGGGCAAAATGCAAAATGGCTTACCTTCTCCAGCAGCCATTCCAAGAGATTGGCCTCTAATAGTAATTGATTTAAAATATTGTTTATATTATATTTCTATATACCCTTTTTTGTTTTTTTTTCAGGCCACATCCATTTGATGCTCAGGGGTTACTCCTGGCTAAGCGCTCAGAAATTGCCCCTGGCTTGGGGGGACCATATGGGACGCCGGGGGATCAAACCGCGGTCCTTCCTTGGCTAGCGCTTGCAAGGCAGACACCTTACCTCTAGTGCCAGCCCCAATATGTGTCAATATTTTGGTGATGCAGTTTTATGTCCAGGACATGGAAAATTCACCTATCATGTGTCAATACTTTCCTCAGGTATATTTGATCCATTACATGGATTAAATTTTAATCTCGGCTGAGACTCACAAAGAATTGCAAGGCATATATGAATGTGTTATTAACTGCTTGCAGAGTGCTGGGTTAATTATAGTTACAAAAAAAATCCAGACTCTACTTCCTTTCCTATACTTGGGATTTGTACTGGAGCGAACTTCAGCGTACCCACAAAAATTTTATATTTATCAGAAAAATCTGAGGACCCTTAATGACTTTCAAAAACTGTTAGGTGATATAAATTGGGTCTGTCCATCTCTGGGGATCCCAAACTCAGAACTTAGTAACTTGTTTGGTATTTTGGAAGGTGATCCAGACTTAAATAGTCCCAGTTTTTTAACTCAAAAGGCAGAACAGGAATTAAAAATGCTAAGGACTGGCTTAAGGAGTCCTATCTTACCAGGTTTGTACCTGGAGAGAAAATATGGTTTTTAATTTTTGCTACCCCTCTTTCTCCTACGGGTGCTATTGCTCAAATGCCAGGGCCTCTAGAATAGGTCTATTTGCATAAAAAACAGTCTAGCACATGTGTGCCTTATTTGGAGATGCCAGCTGCTCTTATAATTAAGGCTAAACTCAGAACAGTTTCCATGTTAGGTTTTGATCCAGATTTAATAGTGTTGCCTATTGTTAAAAAGGAAATAGAAAATATAATACCTTCAACGGGCCTTATCTGGTATTTCAGGGGAAATTTCTTCCCACTATTCTGATGGAAAAGTCTGGGGCTTCTTTAAAAGGACTAACTTTGTGATATCATCAGTTATTCACTCCTCTCCTATATCTGATGCCCCGTGTTTTACATCGATGGGGCAGCATCAGGAAAAGGATGTAGGTATACTGGTCCTTCTCTAACCAAAATAGTTCATACTACTTATAAGTTTGCTCAGAAAGTGGAGCTTGTTACTTTAAATAATTTATTATCATGTGTTTCAGAGCCGTATAACAGTAAGTGATTCAGCTTACATGATTGGTTTATTTCCAGGCATAGTAACAGCTTCTTTAGATGCTCATAATCAGATTGTTCAAGATTTGCTACAGCAGTTACAAGCACTTTTACAGAAACATTCTGAGCCTGAATTCTTCAGTGGCTTATATTCTTTTTTCTTTTTTCTTTTTTTCATACCTCAAAGGGATCTTTGGCAATAGATACAGATGTTTAAATTAGTTAGTTGAACGCTTTTTAGAAATGTTTATAATAATGTTCTAATATTTTATCAACAGGAAAACTGTGGTTAGTGGGTTAGAAGATAAACTCTCACTACAGTGCTAATTAGAACGTTTTAATGTATTCCTATTCTTATAATAACCTTTAATGTTTTTGTTTATAGTGATCCATTGAGAGATATTTATTTTGAACTCCTAATGCAGTGCTTATTAAATTGGTCTTTTTTCATTGATTATAACTGCTTGTATGATTTCAGATGTTTATCCAGAGACCCATGGATGAAACATTGAATACTTTGGACTCTTACCACAGTGCTCAGTCATTGAGTATGCTATTTACTATTTATTTCTTATTCCTTCTGGGTTTTTATTATATCAAGAGACTTTGTTTCCAGTGCTTTCTAGAAAGAAATCTGATTATTTCAAGCAGATGATATATACTTTGAGGTGCAGATTCCTTCTACAGTGCTCATTAACCATTTTACTTAATATTTTAAACTTCAAAATTAGGATTGTTTTGGAAATGTTTTATGATCAATATAAACCTTGAAGCTTTTATTTTCAGCAAAATTCAACTCCATCTACGTCAACTACTTTTTGAAGCTGGAAAAGTTTTTCTACAAACATACCAGCTCTATATTTAAAAGTGCTTGTCCTATTTTTACCTGGGTCAATTTTTTTGAATTGATCCTTTTGTCTATTTATGTGGGTGTTGAGTTTGAGTGACACCTATGTGTTTGTCTAATTCCAGTAATGCTGAGAAGTTTTGCTCAGTGCTGTCTGGTTTTGTCTGAAATGTCTATTTATTTGTTAGTTCTACCTTTTATTATACATTCCTTGACTCCTGTTGCCATCATAGGAAGATGACATCACCACTGTTAATTGCCCATTGATTGAAGAGTGGGGAAAGGATGACAACTGGCATGTGAATCTTCAGTGGCTTATCCTGCAAGATGGTGTCACTCTGGTTGCAGATGCTGGTGGAGTCATTTGGGTCATTTGGGCCGTGAGTCATTCTCCACAGTCACATCAATATTGCTGAAGTTGCCTTTTTACCACTTCACTCTACCTTGAGACTGTTCGAGACTGGTGTCAACTTGGGAGAGAGATCCTTAACTTTAAATCATCCCTAGAACTGTGACTACGGCCAATCAGTTTCTTGGGCTCCACATGACTATGTAACTGACTGAAATTATGACTCAGAATTTATTTACTCTTCAGTCATTATTTTAACATTTAGAAGAGATATGTACATTTTCTTTGTATTATTGTCTAAGTGTAATCTTTAACATGTATATCTTTTAGTGTATATTTTATTAAGTAGTTATGGCTTTCTCCTTTTATTTAGATTAGACAATAATTTATTTATTTATCTAATTGTTTAGAATTTAATATATATGGTACCCTTGAAGTTGTAATGTAATTTGTGTATGACTTTATGTACCTCTTACTATCACTTTTTTAATAATGTAAAATGGGATATGTAGGATTACAGGATTTGTCTATCTCTATGTCAACCAATTCTCTCATGGTTTCTCTTTGGATGTTATTCTATGAATGTGCCACCTCCGACTGATAGTGAAACCAGATGGTCGCACCTTTTAGGTGTGACATTTTTCCATAGATAAAAGGTGAGGAAAAAAGAGGAGGGTGTTCTTTTATTCTGGGAACTTGGTCATGCAGACTGGAGTTAGGGTAAGGTGGGAATTTTTAAAATCTTTTATTTCTCTAAGTGTGTTTTTGATCATTTGGGTTAGCACTTTCTGGTTAAGAATTGGCTCACCAATGTTCAGTCGGAACTGGAGGATTTAGATTCTAGAGACCACCATAATCAAGTCCTTCTTTTCCTCTAAATTTTACATATATTTGCCTCCTCAAGTCATAGGTTTTTAATGCCATAATCTGTTGGAAGGAATCTTCAAACAATATCTTCTGGGACACATTTATCTTTACATGATTGGGTAGTGCATTAGATTGGCACAAGTAATGGAAGTGGGCAAGTTTCCATCGAAAGCTGTATTCATAAGAAATTTGTGGACCACCTTTAGTTACAGATGACTTCCCATTTCAAGGATCTTTGAATATTCTTGTTCTTATATTATGATCAGCAAAGTATCTAACACCTTCCCAACTAACTAATTTTGTAACTAATTTCTCAGCCTTCTGGAAGAGGCTCTTCACTCTGTAAGCCTTGAATACTTGGGTCTTCCCACTGGGTTGTTTGTATGTTTCACAAATATTACTCTGTCCATGGAATCCACTCTTATTTTCCAGCATGGTCGCAAAGACCCACACATATGGGTCATTTTCTGCAGCTAGCATTGAAGTCAAGTAGAGGTATCATTGGTTAAACTGTTGCATATCTCCTTGCAGTTGGTTCCACTGAAGTTGCCACTGTTCAAAATTTCGGACCAATTCCATGATGGTCTGCTGCCAGGTAGTTGTTGGTGTTATATACAATATACATAATAGATCATCTACCATCATCTAATAGGTCATCTACTCTTCTTTTCCAACTGGGAGACAAAGGTTGTGGCCTCTCCATGTGGTTGTCTGAGTGTTATGATCCACATAATAGGTTCTACCATGAGGATCCTTCCTCTGTTTCCATCCAATTGGCAAAGTTTCTGTGCTGGAATTTCTTGTTTTGTTTTGTTTGTTGTTTTTTTTTTGGTTTTTGGGTCCACACCCAGCAGTGCTCAGGGGTTACTCCTGGCTGTCTGCTCAGAAATAGCTCCTGGCAGGCATGGGGGACCATATGGGACACCGGGATTCGAACCAACCACCTTTGGTCCTGGATCGGCTGCTTGCAAGGCAAACACCGCTGTGCTATCTCTCCGGGCCCATGCTGGCATTTCTTGAGTGCTACTGAGCAGGCTCTGCAGACCCATCTGACTGTCTAACTTGGTAGCCTCAAAAAACAGAACAAGTTCCAGAGCTAGTAGTGGCAGGGTCTATGATGCTTCCAGCTTCAGAACCAATTGCTGTACTATTAGGAAGAATACATTTATCATTTTCAGTGGAAGTTGGGATTTCCTGAACTGGAGGATCTTCAACAGTAGTAGTAGAAGTTCACTTTGAAGACAAAGCAATTTCTTCAGATGCTACTGCAGGGGCTAGAGCAGTGGTGCAGCAGGTAAGGCCTTTGCCTTGCACGTGACTGACCTAGGACAGACCAAAATGCGATCACCTGGCATCCCATATGATCCCCCAAGCGAGGAGCGATTTCTGAGCACATAGCCAGGAGTAATCCCTGAGCGTCACAAGGTGTGGCCCAAAACCAAAAAGCAAAAACAGATGCCTGCAGTACCCGTGGTATTGTCAATTGTTGCAGATAAGTATTATTCAGTGTCATTGGTGGGCTCAGATGAGAGTGGTTTGGGGCTGGTGTATTTTAAGATCTGGCAGCAACCTGAGATGGAGATGAAGATATGTTGCCTCCATTAACTACACATGAACAGCTTGAGTTTGAGACTAAGGTGCATGATTATTTACTCCATTAGTACCTTCAACAGTCAACCTGGTATTTCCTCTTGAATGAAGGTTCTCCATTTTCATGTAAGACACCACCATTTTGCTGGAGATGAGCTACAGTTTGTTAGAATTTTTTTTCTTTTTTTGGTTTTTGGGTCAGACTCAGTAGTGCTCAGGGGTTACTCATGGCTCTACACTCAGAAATCGCTCCTGGCAGGCTCAGGGGACCATATGGGATGCTGGGATTCAAACCATTGTCCTTCTGCATGTAAAGCAAATGCCTTACCTCCATGCTGTCTCTCCAGCCCCTTGTTAGAATTTCTTGTTCAATCATCAATCCGTCAAGCACAATTGTGAATTCACCAATTTGCACTGTGCCATTCTTGTTTTCCATGGAGAACTTTAATTGTTCTTTCACTTTTTCCAATTTTCTGTTGTGTAGCAACAGAGCTTGTTTCAAATCTATAGTTGCCTTTTCTAACAAAGCATCTGATTTTAAATGATTTAATTTTAAATCATTTAAAATGATTACTGTGAACTCGAAATTCCAATGTAGTCTGTGGGGTCACATTTATAATTAGCCTGTTCATCCCACTTTGTGTTATAAGAACTACTGGAATTTGTTGTTATCTCAATTTCTTTTTTCTTTTTTTTTTTTTTTTTTGGTTTTTGGGCCACACCCGGCGTTGCTCAGGGGTTACTCCTAGCTGTCTGCTCAGAAGTAGCTCCTGGCAGGCACGGGGGACCATATGGGACACCGGGATTCAAACCAACCACCTTTGGTCCTGGATCAGCTGCTTGCAAGGCACTGTGCTATCTCTCCAGGTCCTGTTATCTCAATTTCTACATCTACAACTACTTCCGTATAGATTGCTGTTCCAAACCAGTTCTTTATTCGTTTTAGTTTGGCACTAGAAACAATTACCATTAACTGTACCCTTCTACTATGGTTATTACTAGTGTCAGACCTTGGTGAAGCAGTGGCCATGTCCCAAAACTCAGCTTTAAACTATGTACCAGGAACTGTGCCACACGCTGAAAATATAAAGATGAATAACATACGATTCCTTCTTTCAAGGAGCTTATAGTCTAGTGAGGAGACAAGCCAAGCTCTGAGTCGATGGTGACATTGCCTCCCGGAGTAGTGGGCGCCCTGTCCTCAGTGACTGCAGCGTCAGCCTCACTCAGTCTCACTAAGGTGTCAGCCACTCAGAACCTGCACCCCCGACAGACCTCACCTCGATGACACCCAGTCCACCCCCCACCCCAGCCACACGCCACCCCCCAGCTAGCCGGCCCTCTGCTTCCCGCCTCATGGTGCACTTAATGTAAATACAGATGCTAGTATTTATTAAAGCTTACATGTGTAATGTTATCTAAAAATAACAATAATAGGGAAAAAAGGCAGCAAATAGAACAATATGCATGCGGTACTACTGTGGGGTAGAAAATGGTGAAATTATAGATAATTATAATATCAATGCTGAGAAATCTCCATAAAAGCATTAACTTGCTTGGGGCCGGCGAGGTGGCGCTAGAGATAAGGTGTCTGCCTTGCAAGTGCTAGCCAAGGGTCAGGACCACGGTTCCATCCCTCGGCGTCCCATATGCCCCCCCCCCCAAGCCAGGGGCAATTTCTGAGTGCTTAGCCAGGAGTAACCCCTGGGCATCAAATGGGTGTGGCCAAAAAAACAAAAACAAACAAACAAACAAAAGCATTAACTTGGTAGGAATAGATCACCTCTATGAGAAGACAGGTACACCAAACTAGCTCTTTAAGGTGTATTTAGGTGTATTTAAGGTGAATATAAGGTGTACTTAGAAACACATTTTCTGCAGGCATGCCTCTCCTCTTGCACACCACCATGTATGAGAGCATGTTGAATAACCTTTATAACTTTAAGGACATAGTCTTTGACAGGCTGGAGAAAATCCAGGGGAAATAAACTAGGTTTACTTTTCACTGCAAGTAGTACCATGAGTTAGCTATTCTCAATAGCTAGCTAGATGTATCGATAAACAATTATCTTGGACTTTGTCAAAGAATTGAGAACTATTGTTATATACTCATGTGAAGCCTGGAGCAGAAGGAACTCCATTTTGTCAATCCATAGTTAAGCTTCCATTTAAGGCTAATAAAGCTAAGTTTCCATTTAAAGGCAGAGTTTCTATGCCAACAATAATGACACAGACCCCAAGGCCCTAGAAACCACAATATACCACCCTAGATATGTAGCTATAAAAGGACATGATGAAACACCCTAGACAACAGTCAGTCAACTTAAAGTTCAAGACTTCCTATTTCTAGCCCTATATAACCTGGCTTGTGATCTCAGGGAGTTGCCTCCTGCAAGAGATGTTCCTGATCATTCAATTTGTAGCTTGTTGGTTGAAATAAAGCTTGGCTTTATATCAGTTTTGTGGTCTTTTCCTTCAACTCCAGACCCCTAACTCTGACCCTGAGTATATTCTCAGATAATTTCTAAGTCTGCCACCTTTCCTTCTAGACTCCCAAACCCTACTATCACATTCACAACTATCTGTTTTATTTCCCATTTTGATAGAACCAACTCAAATTTAGTATGTTCAAAACGAAACTATACCTCAGTAAGTCACTTCATCCTCTTGTTTTTATTCCATTATTTTAATTGCCTTAGTTTTAAAATTTTAGTTTCGCTTCATCTCCTTTGTTTCCTCCCATCCCCTCTTCCTCCATTCATTTGTTTCCTCCCTTCTCTATTAGAGTAGAAAGGATATAGGATTTAGATCTCAGCAGACTTGAATTCTGTTTGGGCTTCTTTTATACATATATGTGATCATCAAAAAACTTTTCTTATCTCACTCCAAATGTTTTCTCTTTTGGGGGGGTCACACCTGGCAGTGCTCAGGTGTTACTCCTGGCTCTACACTCAAAAATCACTCCTGGCAGGCTCTGGGGACCATATGGGATGACAGGTTTTGAACCACCATCCCTTTGCGTGCAAGGCAAACGCCTTACCTCCATGCTATCTCTCTGTCGTCCCCCCCCCCCAACTGTTTTCTAAAATCTGGGTTATCAATTATTTTCTTTTACTTTTTTTGTAGAACCTGATATATTTATTATCATATTTTTAATATACTTTTATTTAAGTAACATGATCATAGTTGGGTTACAGTCATAACCAAAACACCCCCCCTTCACCAGTGTAACATTATCCCCTCCCCTCTTCCCATCCCCTGCCTGTATTCGAGACAGGCATTGTACTACAGTTATTTGTTTTTAAGTTCAGTAAGTTGTATTTTTTTTTCCTTAAAGGATAAGAGTAAAAAAATATAATAAAGGTGTGATAGTGGCAATCGCCGTTGTTTGCATAGGTCCAGAAAAATGGGAAAAATGGAAAAAAATCCTTGACCTGATTACAAAAAGGCCTCACCACAGAAATTTATTGGCGTAAGATCGACTCTGGGTTCCAGGCATACCAGTCCGTCCAACTCAAGTCATTCTCCGTGGTCCCGGTGAAACTTTTTCACACTTTATCTATTGTTGGTATCAGATTCTTATATTTAAAGACTCTGGATTCTGTACATTTCTTTCATCGATGTCAGGCTAATGTGGAGTATCCTCTAGTTTCAGCATACCATTAAATGCAGAGCGATCTGCCCTACATGCAAACTGTTGCTGAATCTTCTGGGTGTTGGGAGCACTCTTTGGAGTAAGTCAGTGGTAAGTGGTAGGTCTTCCCTGGTAGAGACTTGGATCCTGGTAATGTTATAGACAATTGTGGTTGTTTCCATAGATGGTATCCATTGTTCAGGTGTGTGTGGGTGTTGCCCATTCTTCTGAGGCCTGAGCCAAATCATTATGCCAATGTTCAGGGTAAAAGGCCTAATTACATTACCAAATTTGTGTTCTCATCTCTATTAGATAAGAACTTGTTTGCAATTATTTTCTTAAGAGTTGGTTTCCCTAGAGAACTTTAGAATCTTTTATCTCTCCCATTTCACCCACTCCCTACCCTCAAGCACTAGAAATGGTTAATCCTGGGAAACTACTCTAGTAAAGAGTTCTAGAATGAAGAGATTTCAAGGAGTTAAAACTCTGACTTCATTTAAGGGAGGTCAACTACAGTCAGTGGTGGTGCCAACTGATACCTGGAGGTGAGTGTCCTACCCCCAAATAAACATCATTATCACCTAAAAATAATTATATATAGGTAATTGATACTTTGGTCAACTTTTCCCAGCTGTCCAAAGAGGAACTTTTAAATTTTGCTTTTTGGTTATTTTGTTTTATTTATATGTTTTGTTTTGTCTTTTTGGAGCGGCATGATTAACATATGAAAAACTTATTTCTGACTCTGTGTTCTAGATTCACTCCTGGCAATGTTAAAGTGATTATGCAGTCCCTGGGATTGAACAGGGGTTCATGCAAGGCAAATACCTTAATTCCTATGCTATCTTTCTGGCCCATATTTTTATTACTTTCTAAGAAACTGTATTTCTGTAGCTTGACTCTCCTGTGAATATATCTACCAATAAATGCATCTCTTTATAGGTTTTCCATCCTTTCCTCAACTATTGCTTTTCATATGACCTTATATCCATTCCATATGAGGCTACCAAAAATAAAAGTCTTCCTAAAGTGTAATCACATGCACACCCATGGTTCTGTTCAAAATTTTAAATAACTCTCAATTCTTTAAGAATAAATAAAGAACAAATTCCTTTTCTAAGCCCTTTAAAATAGGGCTTCAAACTAGTGCATATATATATATATGTGTGTGCCTTTGTTTTCTACATCATTCTCTTACATCCTTAATGCAATTATTTTAGTTTAAGTCTCTTTTAATCATGTTTAGTCTGGTTACCTTTCTACAATATTTTTTCATAAAGTTTCCTTTTTTCAGACCTTTCATTCTTAAACCACCTGACTTGTGAAATCCTTACAAGTCCTTCAGATTCCATCTCTAATATGATTTCTTTCATACTGGCACTTATTTTTATCTTATGGTTTAGGTTATTGTCAATGTATTTATCAAACCATTAACATTCTATCTACTAAATATTGGAAGAAGTTATGCTTTGGATTTAGGGAAACAAGCCCATTGTTGGATCTCAGTTCCATAACCTTGATATAATCCCTCTAATCTCAATATGACCTGTAAAATAGACATTTAAAAGCATTTTGGGGGCTGGAGAGATAGCACAATGGTAGGGCATTTGCCTTGCATGCGGCCAACCCAGGAGGGACCAGATTCGATCCCGGCATCCTATATGGTCCCCCAACTTACAGGGGTGATTTCTGAGTGTAGAGAGCCAGGAGTAACCCCTGAGTGCCACCAGATGTGTTCCAAAAAACAATTAATCAATCAATAAAAAGCATTTTCATTATGAATTATAATGATAGAAATAATCTTTCTTATGGTAACTTATCTGTCATTATTGCTGGATTTGTTTTCTGGTGAGTGAGACTCCAAGAAAAACTAGATTTGACTCCTGACTCCATCCACATTTTGGACACATCACTTCATCTCACAAGGTCTTTCTCCCATTCTTGATGTGGCAAGGGATGAGGGAAGGCTTTGCTATCTGAATCCCAGGCACCCCACATAATTACTCCCTCGACTCTACTGACCTGCCTTTAGGTCCATACCTTATATGACCACTAGCTGGCAGGATTGCATCATGGTGTGCTGACCACTCACCTCTCTACCTCCATTTCCTGGAAGGATTTGCTTTTAGTAACTGAGGCGAAACAAAAGAAAGAACCTTACAGCCTGGCTGCTGTCAAGACCTGAGTGGAATCTTAAGAACCGAATATGGAGAAAGGGAATCAAAACTTACCCATGCCTCTGTGTAAAGGAGACACTACTTTGCCTACATCATAGAGAAGGGACCAGAATTCCTAGGGCAGCTGGCATCTTCCCAGTAGACTTATAGGTGGCCTAGGTCAACACAAAGGCAACTTATGAAGAATCTATAGCTGCCTTGTCTTAGAAAACACACCATGAAGCCTATGCGAAAACAAGGAATTTCAGTCAGAACGTTCAAATATATTGGAAAGTTACCTTCATTTTAGATGATCTCCTTTGGTAAAAAAAAAAAAAAAAGAATAAATGCCAATACTGTGGCTTTTGTGAGTTGTGTTTTCAGCTCCCAGGCTTTTTGAAAGTACAAGATGGTGGGGTCTGGAAGGAGTGTAAAGATGCCTGCACTCACTACTCCAAGAAAAATCCTGGTGATGTTGGCCCAAATACTGGTAATACTCAGCATAGTATTTGGAATTCCTGTACTGTGGGACAACTCCAACATTTTTTTAATACTGTCATCCCTGGAGGAATAGAACAAATTTAAATGCCAATGTGTATCTGAAGACACCGTATGTTCAGAAACCAAAGAAGTAACAGAATGAACAACTAGCAATAAGAGCTTATTAAACCTTCTGACAGTGACTTAATTATCTCATTGTGAGATATAATAATTTTCCCAAATTTTCTTGTTGCTGAGCTCCTTTTCCTTTTTCTGTGTGTGTGTGTGTGTGTGTGTGTGTGTGTGTGTGTGTGTGTGTGTGTGTGTGTGTGTGTGTGTTGTTTTTGGGTCACACCCGGCGGTGCTCAAGGATTACTCCTGACTCTGTGCTCAGGGGGACAGGCTCGGGGGACCATATGAGATACCGAGATTCAAACCACTATCCGTTCAAATCAGCTGCATGCAAAGCAAACACCCTAATGCTGTGCTATCTCTCCGGTCCTTTTCTTTTCTTTTTTTTTCTCAAAATAATTTCACTCCCATTTACCTTTAAACAAATGTATTATGATTACTATGTTATATCAAATATGTCAACTATGTGATACATTGTCTTTAAATAAGTAATTTATATTAAAATCATAAAACAGAGCATAAGCCAAGTCTCTAAACATTTGTGTTCTGCCTGTCAGTACAATAAGCCATGGAAATCCTAGGAAGAATATAGACTTTGTGAAAACAGATTTGTTTTGTATCCTGCTGATACCATTCCTATGAGCCCAAATACATGACTTACAAGTCTCCTAATCGACAACATGGAGTTTTAAGCCTATTTTATAGGTTATCGAAAAAAGAATGGGCTGAGCTATCACATAGAAATGCTCAATGTATTAATTCAGACTGATGTTATAAAAATGCAAGATAGCAGTGATTTCAAACTCACTTAAAATTTTGCATAAATTTTGTTTTTCTCAAGCGTTTTTTCTTTATGACCCACTAGGATTTCTACATTTTTAAGATGTATTTTTTATTACCAGTGGTGCTTTTCACTATGGTATAATATATTTAATTTAAAACGGATAATTTTAACCAGAGCTAGATGTACAAATCTAGGGCATTATATATGTTTATGTAATGAATATATATAATATATTATTATATAATAATAAATAGCACTCCCATCAACTTTCTCTAGACATTTCTTACTATCCCAAGCTGGGGCTGGTGAGAGCACAGAGAAAGGGCGTTTACCTTGCTTGCGGCCAACCCAAGAGGTTTAATCAAGTTTGATTCTCGACATCCCATATGGTCCCTCAAGCCTGCCAAGAGCAATTTCTGAGCACAGAGCCAGGAGTAACCCCTAAGCGCAGCTGGATGTGGCTTAAAATCCAAAAAAAAGAAAAAAATGTTTACACATAAAATCACTTAATTCCAAAAGATCTATGCTGACCTATGTTCTCTGTAGTTCTATTCAAACATTTTAGGGTCTTTTAACAACTCAAGTACTCGACAGCATATGAATGATTGTGATATAAAGAAGCATTCTACACATAATGCTTCCTACTTGGTTAGGAAAAAATAAAAAGAAGAGATTCTGCCTTTTGCTATAATTTGGATGGAATTAAAGGGCTCCATGTTAAGCAAAATAAGTCAGAAGGAGGAGGACAGGTTCTAGATAATATATTTCATCTGCTGTTTATAAAACGGGCTGGACAATGGAAATGAAAACAAGGCTTTTGATTATGATAACAAAAGTGAGATCACCAAATTGGGTGTGGGGCAGGGAGGGCTGGAATGAACTAGAAGGGACATAAAGAACAGTGGTCAAGGGTGTGGAACTGTATGGTGGGGGTGGATATACAGCCTGAACTCTAACACTAGTGTAATAATAGTTGCGTGTTTTTATTTATTTTTATTTATTTATTGTGTTACACCCGGTGGTGCTCAGGGGTTACTCCTGGCTCTGTGCTCAGAAATCACTCCTGGCAGGCTAGGGGGACTATATGGCATGCTGGGATTCGAACCACCATTCGTCCTGGCTCTGCTGAGTGCGAGGCAAACGCCCTATCACTGTGCTATCGCTCTCGCCCACATTGGGTGTTTTTTAATAAGAAACCTTTTTCAAGGAAAGTCAAACCAAAATTAAAATGAATTAATTTACCTAGAATTTAGACTACTTCTGGGAAGGATGTAGGAGTATTTTAATTCAGAGAAGAGCAGTTAATTGGAGTGATGATTCCCAAATATTTAACTGTGGGCAGTGTGATAGCTGATGAGCAGCAAAAAAGAAAAAAAAATTTAAGGACACTTTTAAGAATTTTCGGGGCCGGAGAGATAGCATGGAGGTAAGGCGTTTGCCTTTCATGCAGGAGGTCATCGGTTCGAATCCCGGCGCCCCATATGGTCCCCTGTGCCTGCCAGGAGCAATTTCTGAGCCTGGAGCCAGGAATAACCCCTGAGCACTGCCAGGTGTGACCCAAAAAACAAAAAAAAAAAAAAAAAAAAAAACAAAAAAAAAAAAAAAAAAAAAGAATTTTCATAGAGCTAAATTGATCCCCTTTGGGAAACTAAATTTGGGATAAAATTTCCTTTTGTTTATCAATTTAAACATATTCTTAGTGAGCCCAAATTTAAAAACATGCAAATCTACATCACCTCTGAAATGATATTGGGGGCTTTGTGTTTGAGTGCTCCCAGCTCCCAGGAATTCCTGAGGAAGAGGGATGTTGCCATGGAGAAGGACAAGTGGGTTTAGATGAGGCTCAGAGAAGGCTTCGTTTAAGATGAATCTCATACTCGGGCCTTTCCAAAGAAGCTCCTTGTATAGTCTGATAATCTTCAGCCCTTTTTCAGGCCCCTCTCCTCTGTGACCAGGCAAAAGGATTTAAAGAGGCAGGAATCAGAGGCCAGAAAAATAGCCCCAAAGTCTGGAGGGCATAGTCTGTGTGGTGAAGCTCTGCATTAATCCTGGAATGTCCCCCAGACAGTCCTGTATGTGGTCCCAAACTAATCAATTAATAAGGGATGGGAATCTGTTCATGGTTGTTTTTTATTTTTAGTGGTTCAGTCCAACCCTCAGAGAAAGATGGAAAAATATTTTCTGTAAAGGAGCAGATACTATTTTAGGCTCTGGGAACTATAAGATCTATGTTATGAGCATTCAGTTGTAGTCCAGAAAATGAAAATTTATAAATAAGATCACAGAAGTGTACTCCACTAAACCTTAATTCATACACACAAACACACAGACACAGAGACACACAGACACACACACACACACACACATATCAGATTTGAACAATAAGCCATCATTTTCCAAGGACAGTTCTAACATGAAGGAAGAAAGTTGCACACATCCTTGATCAATCAGTCTATGGAAGGAAGTTTGCCACAAATAGTGGAGTATTGCATTTATGGCAGGTAAAGAACCACTATGGCAATGATAGTTGGAAATGATCATTCTGGACAGGAATTGGGTACTGAAAAAAGATAAAATGGTAGGCATGATACCCTGTCAGTAACAATATTGCAAACCACAGCATCTAAAAGGAAAAAAGGGAGGGAGAGAGAGAGAAAGAGAGAGAGAGAGAGACAGAGACAGAGACAGAGAGAGACAGACAGAGAGACAGAGACAGAGAGAGAAGAAAAATGTCTGCCTTAGATACAGGCATGGGGAAGGTGGAAGAAAAACTGGAGATATTGGGAGCAGAAATGTGTACTAGTGAATAGTGTACATTGTATATAGTGTACATTGTATATATACAATTGAAATTCTATTATGAACAACTTTGTGGAAAAAATAAACAGCCAACTATATTATGAACAACTTTATAACTATGTTTAAATAAAGTGATATTTTTGGATTTTTGGATCAGTCAGGAAAAGACATCCCACAGACAGGAAACCTATATGCCACAGACAAGCTTGTATTTTGAGTCTAGCATAAACAGAGTACTGATAGCATCTTCATTGCTAGAATTTTATAACTAGTTGTGATGTACCAAGCCATCTATTACACCCAGTTAATAGGCTATTTTACTTCATTTTCACAACCACACTGTACATATATATTACTATAATTACTCTAATTTCTAGTCCACAGAAAATGCGAATTGGGAGTAATAGAGATCAGATTTACCTTCCAACTTTAAACAGCTAAAAACATGAATATGATTTTTAGAGATTCATTAAGAGGTAGAGCAAGATAGGAGGCAAACAGAAAAGTTGAGCCTTCCTATACCCAAGCTCACTGTCTGCTAGGAAACTGCAGACAAATAGAAGAAGAACCAGAATTTGGGTATCTGGGTGGGGCCTATATTTGGTACTCAATTATGAAGCAAGATAAAATTCTTTTTGGAGCCTAGAGAGGAGCGAATAATGCAAGAGGGAGCATCAGAGACCTGCCTCCAGCCTCATGAGCTCTGTACAATCAGTACGCTTTTGTGGAAGAACTCTCTGGACTGGAGAGAATCAGAGGAATGCAACACTCCCCAGAGCCCACTAGGGGCTGGTGGTGGTTGAAGTTTCTTCAGCCAGAATACAGAGGCATGCTACTACTTAAAAGATGTCTACCACCTTAGTAGTGTGACTAAATCAGCTCAGAATTATACTGAACTACCTAATAAAAACCAAAGGCAAGGGCCAGAGAGAAAGTACAGCAGGTAGGGGTTGTCTTACATGTGGGCCACCTGGGTGCTTGATCCCCAGCATCTCATATGATACCCTGAGGAGCCCTGACAGGTGTGATCCCTGTGCACAGAGCCAGAAATAAGCCTTAAGCACCACCAAGTGTGGCTTCCAAACAAAAGAAGTCATTTTTAAATTTTTTTTAAAAGCAACTCAATTGTATCCATTAAAAAGAGGAGAGGCTACATAAAAATGGGAAAAACCATATGTAATATACAATGTCTGAACATCTAATAAAAATCAGCAAGCACACAGGAGCTGGAAAACAGGACCCAAATCTGAGGAGGAAAAATTCATCTAGAGAAACAAAGACAGAAATAGATAGAGAGGGGCCAGAGAGATAGCATGGAGGTAGGGCATTTGCCTTGGATGTAGAAGGATGGTGGTTTGAATCCCAGCATCCCATATGGTACCCTGAGCCTGCCAGGAGCGATTTCTGAGCCTAAAGCTAGGAGTAACCCCTGAGTGCTGCAAAAGAAAGAAAGAAAGAAAGAAAGAAAGAAAGAAAGAAAGAAAGAAAGAAAGAAAGAAAGAAAGAAAGAAAGAAAGAAAGAAAGAAAGAAAGAAAGAAAGAAAGAAAGAAAGAAAGAAAGAAAGAAAGAAAGAAAGAAAGAAAGAAAGAAAGAAAGAAAGAAAGAAAGAAAGAAAGAAAGAAAGAAAGCAAGAAAGAAAGAAAGAAAGAAAGAAAGATAGAAAAAGAGAGAGAGAAAGAAAGAAAGAAAGAGAGAGAGAGAGAGAGAGAAAGAGAGAAAGAGAGAAAGAAAGAAAGAAAGAAAGAAAGAAAGAAAGAAAGAAAGAAAGAAAGAAAGAAAGAAAGAAAGAAATAAAGAAAGAAAGAAAGAAAGAAAGAGGAAGTAAGGAAGAAAAAAAAAAAAGAGAAGGAAGGAGAGGGAGGAAGAAGGAAGGAGGGAAGGAAGGAGGAAAGAAAGAAAGAAAGAAAGAAAGAAAGAAAGAAAGAAAGAAAGAAAAGAAAGAAAGAAAGAAAGAAAGAAGAAGAAAGAGAAAGAAAGAAAGAAAGAAAGAAAGAAAGAAAGAAAGAAAGAAAGAAGAAAGAAAGAAAGAAAGAAAGAAGAAAGAAGAAAGAAGAAAGAAAGAAAGAAAGAAAGAAAGAAAGAAAGAAAGAAGAAAGAAAGAAAGAAAGAAAGAAAGAAAGAAAGAAAGAAAGAAAGAAAGAAAGAAAGAAAAAGGAAGGAAGGAAGGAAGGAAGGAAGGAAGGAAGGAAGGAAGGAAGGAAGGAAGGAAGGAAGGAAGGAAGGAAGGAAGGAAGGAAGGAAGGAAGGAAAAAATCTAGCTTGCTCAGGGATGAGAAAAAGGCAATGAGAAGGTGAGTTGTTGGTCATTAACTTCCAGAGGCAATTCAGTGAACTAAGGAGTAATAACTGTTCTTTATATCCAGGGAATTATTTCCTCTCATTCTGTGTTTCCCAGCACCTTTAAAAGAGGAATGTATAGTAGGGCAACATCATTTCCTTCTCAACATCTAATTTTTCTCTTCTCTTTCCCAAATCCCTTTTTTTCTCTCCTTTTCTCATTATTTCACATCCCTTCTTTGTTCAATTTCTTTCTGGACCAGGAGGCATGCATATGTAATACCACTTTGCTACCATATGAGAAAACAGTCTAAGATTTATTATGACATTGAAAAAAGGCATAAAATGCACCATACAAATCAGCAACACTAAAATCAGACCTATTAAGGTTGAGATCAAATCAAGTCAACTCGAGGTTTCACTTTGAATTTCCCAATATGGGAACCCCTGCATCTCCCCATCCACATCACCTCTGTATTACTTTCTCTAACCCACAAAACAAAATTCAACATAATGGATCAAAATCGTTTTATCATGAGAACTTTCCTACATGCATAGGAAAGCCCTAATCAATGAATATGAATATTCAATTTACCTGAAAGATTATTTTCAAGCAAAAATTACAAGTGAGCACTAAAATTGAGTTTTACATGTAAGACTAATATAATTTTTTTTTAGCAAGATTCCTTTGCTTCTGTGTCCTCTGATCACATAAATTGGAGAGTACAATGGATAAGGTGTTTTTGCATTGCATGCAGCAAGCCCAAGTTTGATGCCTGGCACCTTATATACACCCACCCCAGAATTAATAGAAGAGCTTCCTGAGCACAAAGCCAAGAATAAACCCTGACAACCATTGGATGTGTTTTAATTCCACAGGTCTAGACCAATGAAACTAAGGTTAGACTGAAATGTGACTCCTGTGCCCCAAAGTATATTTGATATAACCTATTCCACATTCCTTCTTGGTTCATGTCATATGTCTACAAAATGTAACTCACAATACTCCTAGTAGAGTGCTCTCTCCACCCTGACACTTGCTTATTAGGTGAATAATTACATCCTGAGCTTGAAAGTCATAAAATTGTAGTTCTTACTTTTGGCTAATTCAGCGAGGCCCTCCTTCCAATTAATGAAATGATTGAGGTTTTATGAGACACATACTTGTGAGTTTGTGTCTGCAGCATTTCATTGATGAATCATGACTGTGCAGCCACCCACAGACCAGATGGAAATGATTGGAGATTATTAAATAAAATATTGTTAGGTCATTTCCAGCATGTAATCAGCAACAATGGCTGTGGTTAGACTTGTTATATAAACAGATGGAGAAGAGAATGGCTCAATGAATACAACTATGATAGAGCCTTTGGGGTCCCCAAAACAGAACTTCCTGGAAATAAGTTTGGGGACGGCTGAGCCTGGTGTGATGACTAGAGATGGTGACTAGCAATAAGGCTTTGTTCACTAAAAGTTTTAAAGGTATGGAAAAGAATACTCCCTGTTATTTTTCATTCTCACCTCATACCTTCTCCTATTTTCTTCTTTGCTCAAAATACTGAATATCAAGCCTGTGCCACCCAGTTGTTAAGTATTGAAAAAAATTTATCTGCTGCCACTAGTGTTTTGGCTTTGTACCCTTCACCAAGTTATCTTACATCTAGAAGCTCAATGTCTACACTGACATCTGCATTCAACCCCAACGAATTTGGTTTCCTCAGCCCACCAGGAATGATCCCTGAGCTAAAAGCCAAGAGCTACCCCTGAGACCACTCAGTGTGGCCTAAAAAGCAAAAAAAAAAAAAAAAAAAATTAAAATGTAAATAAAACAGAAGTGAAAGCTGACTCTGTGTCTACTCCACAGGTTGACTTTGAAGAAGTATAAATTGAAAAAGAGAACTGATATTTTTGTTCCATACCCAACCACAGTCCTCTAGCCCAGAAGATCATTCTGTCCTTTGATTCTAAGCATATGGTATTGAATAGCTCTTAGTCTTTGGCATGAAGCATCTGTGACCAGATGAATTGGGGTGAAGTCCCAGAGTCACCATTTAATAGCTATGCAATATGAGATGAAACTCATCTCTGAGCTTCAAGAGCTGGTTATAAGAATCAAATTAAATATCATTTTTAAAGTGCAGTGGTTTAAAATCAGTTAGGTATGACTGATTGGTGGTTTGGTTAATGCAAGGAAAGGCAAATTTTCATTTTCAGACTCTATTCCAACTGCAGAAGGAACATGAAGATATTAAGAATCCTCTGAGGGTTTAGAGAGAAAGCAAAGAGGTAGGACACTTGCCTTGCTTGAGATCAACCCTAGTTTAATGCCTGACACAACATGTTTCTCTGCCAGGAGCAATTCTCAAGCACAAATTCAGTAGTAGCTCCTGAGAACTGCAAGATGTGACCCAAATAAATAAGTAAAGACTTGTCAGAGAACCAAAATATTTTTCCCCATTGCATCTAGGTTTCTCCCTACCTTGCTGGTTTGTGCTGATTCTATAACCTAGATGGAATCCTCAAAATGGAATCCCGAATGACCAAGCAAATTACTTTTACTGTGCCATTTGGCCAATGGGGGACACTAGTTTGTTCCCTTGTTGACCCCTGATATGTTACTTCTGTTCACAGCACCACCAAGCACTATTTGTCTAATGAGGACCCTGTGAAATGACCAAAGGAGATGAAAACAAGCAAACGAGCATTCCTAACTGGTCTAAATAAAACAAGAAAGGGCTGTAAAGATGGAGCAGTGGTTAAGGAAATTGCTTTGTAATTGGTCAACCCTAGTGCAACTTTCTGGTGCCAAACCCTGAATACCTCTAGGTTCACTTCTGAGTACAGATCCAGGAATAACCCCAAACACGACTGGTGTGCCCCAACTCGCCCACTTCTTTTTTGGGGGGGGGGTTTGGGGGAGGCCTCACCCAGCGATGCTCAGGGGTTACTCCTGGCTGTCTGCTCAGAAACAGCTCCTGGCAGGCACGGGGGACCATATGGGACACCGGGATTCGAACCAACCGCCTTTGGTCCTGGATCGGCTGCTTGCAAGGCAAACGCCACTGTGCTATCTCTCCGGGCCCAACTCGCCCACTTCTATCTCCCATCAAAAGAGATGAAAGTCTTGCCTTATTGAACAGAATAAATTCTTGTATCACAGTTTCAGTAAACCATCTCTTGAACTCTCTGAGCATGGACTTTATTCTTGGGTGTCATGACTTCGTGATGATGGGATTCCATTCCAGCCAGAAAAGAACTCTGCATTAAAAGTTTCTCTTTACTGTAGTAAGAAGAAAAAAGGCATTTAGCATCTGTGTGCAAGAAAAAAAAAAGTGGGGAGAGGGGTCATCCAGTCTATAAATTCTGAATTTAAAGTGTCAACATGAAGCACAGAGAACCGAGATGCAACATCTGGTGCCCAATCCCACAGCCTGTTGTTGGCATTTTCCAATGGGTTTGGAGGAAATTTTGTCTCTTGTTGATGATAAAATCTGAATACCTAAGGAGCATTCTAAATTCCAACACAAGCAACTATCAAGAAACCTGAAAAATAAACAGAGGACTGGGTACCTGGAGCATCAGAAGAAATGGAAGGTCCCAAGAAGATTAATCCAAGCTGCATGCATCCAAATTCTCTCTTCCATGGTACCCAAGTGTCCTGGGCTGAACTGTGTTTCCCTTCTCCTTCCCCCACACACCATCCCCAAAGAACAAGATGTTGATCCTCACCCGAAGCACCTCAAAACATGACCTAATTTGGAAATAGAGATTTTAAAGTGGTGAATAAAGTCCAATAAGACACATATCATTAAAAACGGGTGGGGTTTGGAACCAGAGACAAGCATAGAAGGGACATGAGATATAAACAGTGAACATGTTGAAGAACTAAGTCAAAAATTGCCAGCAAGGCACTGGATATGAAAACAGCAATGGAAGTACATTCTCTGACAGCTCTCAGGAAAAACAAAAGAAAACAAAACCCAGCCCTATTGAATTTCTCTATCTTTGCTTTTTGTTTCTTGGGGGCCACACTAATCAGTGCTCAAGGCTTACTTAAGTTCAATGATCATTTCTGGTGATGCTCAGGGGTACCATAGGGGTACCAAAACTTGGGTTAGCCCTAGGCAAGGGAATTAACTTACCCACTGTACTCTCTTTCTCTCTGCACCCACTGATTTTTCTTTAAGATGTCTAGCCTATAGCAGGAGAGATAATACTGGAGGTTAAATTCTTGCCTTGCATATAACAACCCTAGTTTAAACCCTTATTCCAATTCCATGTCCATCAGAAGACACTTCTGAGCATAAAGCCAGGTATGTGTAGGTACCCTTTGATGTGGTGGTACTTAAAATACCCTCTTCCCCAAATAAAGAAAAGACTTCTTCCTCAACTTTTATTAGTTAAGATTCTTTCTGGTATTAATTAGAGCCAGCTGCAACCAATGAATTCACCATCAAAGGGAGTTTCACCAATTCCTTAGGGAGAAAGAGAAAAAGTGACAATCAACCTTATTGAAGAACATACATTCTCTGACATCTAATCATCTTCATGGATAACTTTGTTAAAAGATAGTGGCTCTCAGTCTCCAGCAATGGCCCTAAATTAGGATTGTCTCCAGAGTCATTATAAGATTCTGAATACTGCACCTGAGTATTAGTCAGGACTCCAGAAGAAGTCTCCCCCATAATTCCTTTTTAACCAGAATGACTTACTAATTATGTGTTTTTTTGTCTTGCTGGGTTCTATGATCCAGAAGCACTTCACATATTATGAATCATTATGAGATAAAAGGAAGATATATTCCACTGACAAAAATATTTACTTTTATGTCTTCTCCTTTTTTTTTTTTTTTTAAGAAAATATACTTGGGTAGACCGGAGTGATAGCATAGCATGTAAAACATTTGCCTTGCACCACAGCTGTCCAGGTTCAATCCCCAGCATTCCATATAGTCCCCTGCAGCTGTCTGGAGGGATTTCTGAGTGTAGAGTCAGGAGTAACCCCTGAGCGCTGCTGGGGGTGGCCAAGAAACAAAAAATAAAAATAAAAATAAAATTTTATTTTGGGGTGTGTGTGAGAGTCACATTCACAGACCAGAATATTCCTGGCTAGCTGATTGCTCAGGAGATCATGAGATGTCAAGTTCAGCCACAGGCCAGGAAAGAACTCTAAACCCTGAATTGTCTCTCCAGCACTTTTTTTCCCCTTTATTTTTTGTTTCTTGTTTCGTTTTACTTTGGGGCTGTCCTCAGCCATGCTTAAATCGTGCTCAGGCCAGCTACAGGTAAGGCAAGCACCGGACTTGCTGTACTCATTCCATCCCCTCCTCTTTTTTTCTTGACTATGATAACTGCATGAAAATCCTAAGAATCGGGCCCGGAGAGATAGCACAGAGGCGTTTGCCTTGCAAGCAGCCGATCCAGGACCAAAGGTGGTTGGTTCAAATCCTGGTGTCCCATATGATCCCCCGTGCCTGCCAGGAGCGATTTCTTAGCAGACAGCCAGGAGTAACCCCTTAGCACCACCGGGTGTGACCCAAAAACCAAAAAAAAAAAAAACAAAAAAAAAAAAAAAAAAGAAAATCCTAAGAATCTACATGAAAGGAGTATCAAGGACTCTGAAAAGAATGCATATGCTTGCAGGAGAAGACCTGGAATGTAAAATCTATGATAAAATAAATCATACCAGAAATATTTTTACTGTTACACAAAAATTCCTCTGGGAATCTGTTTCCACTCTTACCTTTCCTCCTCTTGTGCAGAACATCTAGATGAGTTCAGATAGTAGAAACCAGGAGATGTTTCTCAATTTTTCTATTCCTCTTCTTTAGTAATAAACCCTCAGATTATTATGTGGGATTATAACCAGCCAAAGTAAAAACAATCAAGCCTCCAGATATGCATTCTCAGGTAATTAAGTTCAAACCAATGGTATACTCGTGGAAATGTTCATGTGATTTCAATGTCTTCAAGAAGAGAAGTGCAAGCTGTTTCTTTCCATCATTCTTAGTTGAATGAAGATGAGCAGGGTAGAGTTGGCTTTTTGCTGTCTCTCATGAGGACTTTCATCCTTCCAGATCAGGATCCATCCCTATGAACCTCACCAAACTTTAGTTACATTGGCTAAAATTTTATTTCCAAGTAGAGTCACAATGAAAGTAAGGGTTTCAATAGAGTTTTATAGGGACACAAATTGTCTAGCCTCAGGAATTCAAACATTCAAGCTCTCTAAATTCTTTTAAAAAAAAAAGTATGTAAATATGGGCTGGAGGGATAGCATAGCAGTAAGGCATACACCTCTCACACAGCCAACACAGGAAGAACAGTGGTTCAAATCCCAGCATCCCATATGGACCCCCAAGCCTACCACGAGAGACAGAAATAACTACTGAGCACTGCCAGGTGTGACCAAAAACCAAGACAATTTTTTAAATCACGTAAATATTTTTTATGAATTAATTCTTTTCTGAAATTGAATCCCATAGATATTTGTGATTGAGTTTGAGGCATTCAATGTTTTGACACCAATCCGTTCACTGGTGTCTACTCTCTGCATCAGTGTCCCAATTTCCATCCTATCCTCGAACCTGCCTCTGTGAGAAGTACATTTCCTTCCAATTAACTTATCCCCCCAATTACTCCCTCCCAGTGGCAAGCTTTCCATTGAAGACCAGTTCTCCTGCTCTTCTATTCTATTGCCTTTAGATATTTGATATTTTCTTAGAAAGTTTCTTAATGTTACACATAAGAGGTGTATCATTCTGAGTCTGTCTGTTTCCCTCTGTCTGATTTCACTCAACATGATACCCTCCGGATCCATCCATGTAGCAGAAAATTACAAAACTTCATATTTTCTCATAACTGAGTGATATTTCATTATTTATATGTACCATAGTTCCTTTATATAGTCATCTGTTCTTAGACACTTGGGTTATTTCCAGATTTGAGCTATTATAAATAGTGTTACAATGAATATAGGAGTACAGATATCTTTATTTTAGATGTCTTTGATGCATTGTGATTTTGGACCATCTTAGGTCTTTGAAAATCTTTCCCAGACCCATAGCATGTGCAATGAGGAAGATGATATCAGGTATTTCTTCCTCAGTGTCCTTAATAGTGCCTAATAGTAATGCAACATTAATCACTCTGAAATATAGTTAATTACTTGTAGGCTCCCTCTCATTAGAACCAGAGATTTCTTTTATTTATGTTTTTGGGGTGTGTGACCTACCCAGAGGTGCTCAAGGAGAGACACTCTCAAAGGTGCTTAGGGGACCATATACCAGTAATCTAATCAAGGGCCTCTGTATAAAAAGCAAGACCTCCAGCCCTTAGTAATATGTTGCCAATCTAGAAACTGACTCTTAAAAATAGCAAAAGTAATTTTTTTTTCACTTAAACTTCATAACTTTTAGCAGAGTATCTACAACAAATGTACTTTGGAAGAATCTAAAAATGGCATTAATCATTTCTTCACTAATATAACACAAGTTCATATAAATATTTGAGTGGAAAGTACAGCAAAGGGAAAAGCAAATGTAGAGTTTGTGACCAATGAAGATGCAGCAGCTTCCATGTCTAAAGAAAAGAAGGGCCAGAGAGATACTACAGAGATTAAGGTTCTTGCCTTGCATTTATTCAAGCAGGTTCAATCTCCAGCACCATGTATGGTCTTGCCAGTAATAATCCCTGATGGCAGAGCTAGGGGTACTTACCTGAATATCATTCAAGTATAGCCCACTTTCCTCTTCCACAAAATAGTAAGAATGAGACACAATATCCATGGGTCAAACTCTTCTTGGATTATCTATTCCTGAAGATGGTTCTGGAATGGAAAGTTCTGGAATGAGAGACTATGATATAAACATAATGAATAATCAGGGAACTGATGAGTGAGTAGAAAGAAAAGGAATGAGGAGCAACTACAGTGGAGGTTGTGGTACTCCTTCAACCCAGAATCCTTGTACTAGTTATTCAAGGAACCACAAACACTTTGGAAGAAACCAAACATCTCTTTCCCCCAAGCTATGTGGAAACTCAAACTATGTCCTCCCCTAGAAAGATCATGCAGAAGTCAAACTGCCTGACCCACCCACCTATGACTCGAGGCCTCCTGGGGTCTAAGAAGCAACTGCTATGCCCAGTTCAAGTTCATGACCCTAAAGCATGAGATAATAATAGTAATAAATTAATGGTGTATGTACGTCACAAAGTATTGGAGTCATTTTTGAAGTGGTAATAAATAATGAGATGCTTCGCTGGGACTTGGTGTTCTTGATGGAAAAGGAAAATATGAATAGTTCCTGACTTTTGGCAAAACTATAAAGAATCAAACAGGTTTAACCTTGCAAAGCACTTAAAATAATACCTGGCCCTATATAATTATACTTGGGGGGGTGCAAAGAAATAGCAGAGAGGTTAAATCAAGTGCCTTGTGTGTGACTGACTCTGATTAATTTTAGGCACCTTTGAACCCCCCAAAGAAATAGCACCAGGAGTTTATAACACAGTTGGGAGTTGCATAGAGTACTGCTAGGTGTGGTCCATAAACTCAAATGACAAAATATTAGGTTTTATTTGAGCTACTTTTAATACATTACAATATTGATTACTATATTATATAATTCCAATAGTTTATCATGAAACCTTTATGGATATAGAATTTTCATCACCCCTACTACTAAAGTCCTGGTGACACCCCACACCCAAGAAGACTCCTTTGCTCATTTTCAACCCCTTTCTTTCCCCTCTGAGAACAAACAGTTTTTTACCAAGTCTAGCAGTGGGTTTCGTTGGGTTTTGCCAATTTTTTAATGAATAATGGCTCAGAGTTCTATTACTGATGAGATTACATCACAATGTTGATGGGTTTTTGGTGGTAATGTGGGGTTAAAGGAGACAGTCAGCTGTGCTTGAGGGCTGTTCCCTATATAGGGGTTGCTTCTGGCACTGTCAGAGATTAAATCCAGGACTTCAGCAAGCCAAAATACATGTTCTGGCCCTTAGAATTATCTCTCTGCCACATACTTCTCAAGAATTTAGTTAAAACTTTGGTACTAAAACTAGAACCAGAGTTTGTTCAAGTAAGAGAATTTCCATTACCAGATGCAGAGGGTAAGGAGAAAGCCCCTATGTTAAATGACCAACTTACAATAATACATCAGAGCCATGGCCTGGGCAGAAGGAAGAGGCTTCCAAGTAAGCAGCAAATCTTCTGTTTATACTCCTAGGTTTCCTCTTTTTTTTTATTTTTCTTTTTCCTTCTTCCTTAATTTCCTTCTTCCTTCCTTCCTTCCTTCTTCCTTCCTTCCTTCTTCCTTCCTTCCTTCCTTCCTCCTTCCTTCCTTCCTTCCTTCCTTCCTTCCTTCCTTCCTTCCTTCCTTCCTTCCTTCCTTCCTTCCTTCCTTCCTTCCTTCCTTCCTTCCTTCCTTTCTTTCTTTCTTTCTTTCTTTCTTTCATCGCACCTGGCAGCACTCAAGGGTTACTTTTGGCTCTCTGCTCCGAAATCTCTCCTGTCAGGCACGGGGTACCATATGGAATGCCAGAATTTGAACCACCGTCCTTCTGTATGCAAGGCAAATGCCTTACCTCCATGCTATCTCTCCAGCCCCCTTAATTTCTTTCTTTTCATTCTTCTTTTTTTCTGCCCCCTTTCTTATTCGTTCTTTCTAATTTTTCTTTCTTCCTTCCTTCTCCCTTCTTTCCATTTCTCCTTCCTTTATTACTTTATCTTCCTTCTTTCCTTCCTTCTGTCCTTCCTTCCTTTCTTTTCTTTCTTCCTTTTTACTCCTTTCTTCTTCCCTCCTTCCCTTTTTTCCTTCTTTCCTTTCTTTATTCCTTCCTTCCTTTCTTTCTCACTTTCCCTCCCTCTCTCCCTCTCTTCCTTCCTTCCTTCCTTTCTTTTACTTGCTTTTTCTTTCTTCTTTCTTTTCTTTCTCCTTTTTCTTTCTTTCTTCTATCTCTTCTTTCTTTTCTCTCTCTCTGTCTCTCTGTCTCTTTCTCTCTCACTCTCGATAATTTGACACTAATGGGCAAAGCTCTGAGGATGAAAATTGTTGGTCTTTTCTCCCTGGGAGCCTGGGGTCCAGCTTTAGAAGAGAAGAAATGCAAACACGACACTAATGGATTTGCCTTGTTCTCAGCTCTACTCGTTGCAAGACGCAGTCCTCTGGGCATCAAAGCTCCTCACTTCAAATCCATTAGTGTCGGCAAATGAGCCGTGTGGTTTCTCTCATCTCCTGCCCATAAACCACCACAGTCCCTCTCTCCCGACCCCTCCCTATAGTTAACATTGTTTAACAGACTCAAGGACACAGTGCGGTTCTTTGATTCCTAGAAGAGCAAATTGTGCCCTTGCTTCCTGGGCTGGCACCTTAGGAGGCGGTGACTCAAAAGGCCTGGACTGTTGGATGCTTCTATTTCAGGACCAAATTACACTGATACTGACCTTATATGGGGCAGCCACGAGTTTCTGAAAGCTCTGATACTGAAAGCCTTATGTGCCTCCAACTCTCCCTATGCATTTATCCCTTTCATCTCCCCAAAGCTAAATTGGCTTTACTCATCTCTTCCAAGGCAACCTGAGGACCCCATACACACCCTTGCAGGAGAGTCAGAAAAGGGGGTGAGAGGAGCTAGAGAGTCAGTAGAGTGGGTAGTGTGCTTGCCTTGCACATGGCCAACTGGGTTTAATCCCTAGCATTTTATAGAGTCCTTTGGACACCACCAGGAGTAATTCTTGAGTGCAGAAATAGGAGTAACTCCTGCACATTTCTGAGTGTGATCCACATTCTTTTTTTTTTGAAGAAAGAAAGAAAGGAAGGAAGGAAGGAAGGAAGGAAGGAAGGAAGGAAGGAAGGAAGGAAGGAAGGAAGGAAGGAAGGAAGGAAGGAAGGAAGGAAGGAAGGAAGGAGAAAGGAAGAAAGAAAGAAAGAAAGAAAGAAAGAAGGAAAGAAAGAAAGAAAGAAAGGAAAGAAAGAAAGAAAGAAGAAAGAAAGAAAGAAAGAAAGAAAGAAAGAAAAGAAAGAAAGAAAGAAAGAAAGAAAAGAAAGAAGAAGAAAGAAAGAAGAAAGAAAGAAGAAGAAGGAAGGAAGGAAAGAAGGAAGGAAGGGAAGAAGGGTGGAAAGAAAGAGAGGGAGGGAGGGAGGGTGGAAGAGAGGAATGGAGGGAGGGAAGAAAGAAAGAAAGAAAGAAAGAAAGAAAGAAAGAAAGAAAGAAAGAAAGAAAGAAAGAAAGAAAGAAAGAAAGAAAGAGAAGAAAGAAAGAGAAATGGGTAGGGAATAGCAATTAATTCCACAAGCACCCTAACTCAGAAAAAAAAGACAGAGCAGTAGGAGCAAGTTGATGTGGAACCACCATCACTGGTCATGGAAAGTGAATCTATTTCAAAGCCACAAACCTGAATCTCAGGCTCTGCCTTGAGCTTGTTGGCTGAGGATGGTAAAAATGCTCTCGAGCTCAGCCTGCTTGTTTGTATAAATGGGAGAATAATATTTAGCTCCGAGGACTAATCTGACATTTGGCCACAATGCAGCATTGCCTTGAAGCAGCAGGATTGTATTTGGAAGAGAATGCAAATATTGACCATGACCAGAGAGAGCCCAGAATTGCTGAAGCTAAGTCCAAAATGCTCTATGAATCCAGGAAACACTATAGCTGCTGCTATTCCGGGCTTTGCAGGCTGCTATTCCGGATGACAACTCTCTCTGTTCAAGAAATTTAGCTTCTCTTTTTTCTCCATATTTCCTTTCTCATTCCTTTTAGTTTCTGTCTTTTGAGCCACACACAACAATGCTCAGGACTTATACCTGATTTGGTGCTCAGGGAACACATGTAATGGTTCAAGGGACCAGATGTGGAGGTAGGGATTTAAACCAGGTCAGTAGCATGCAAAGCAAGCACTGTACCATCCTCTTTGGCCCCTTTCTTTATACTGTCCTCTGCCCTGGGTCCCTGACAAAACCAAAGACTTCCTCTTCTGTACAAGCCTGGGAAAGATGATTTCAGCAGCCGCATGAGCAGAGTTCCTAAAACTGAAGCCGATTTGCTGCATTTCTTGATGGTACCCCAGGGAAGATTTTCTGGACAGAACAGTTGAAAGAACTCTGGTGAGAATAGAAGCAGATGAAAGTACAGAGAATTGTCCCCTAAAAAATAAGTGGACATCTACTGGCTATAATCCTATATTACCTTAACTCTTCAATCTAAGAAATGTATGACCTGGGCAAAGTCAATTAACTCTTACACCTCATTTTTCCTCATCTATAAAAGAGGGAGAATAACAGGACCCATAATATGGGTCATATGGGAATTTATATATATATATCAATGGTCAATAAGCAATATATCATTTTTTCTGACGCTACTGTCATCATTATTAACTCTTATTTGTGTTATTATTTCTTGCTTTGGTTTTTTGTTTTGTTTAAAATGAACATTTTTGGGAAGGAGCATTTGGGGAGATTGGTGTTGGATCCTGCTCAGTTAAGCTCAGGGCTATTCTTGCCATACTCAGAAATAATCCCTGATGGTAGTCAGATTTTTGTTTTAGGTTTTTTGGGCCACACCCGGTGATACTCAAGGCTTACTCCTGGCTATGTGCTCAGAAATTGCTCCTGGCTTGGAGGACCATATGGGACACTGGGGGATCAAACTGTAGTCCACCTATGTTAGGACGTCCAAGGCAAGTGCCCTATGGCTTGCGCCACCACTCTGGCCCCTTTGGTGGTAGTCAGGGGACCACGCTTACTGCCTGAATAGAACTAGGATCAGTACTTGAAAGAAAAGCATTTTAACTCCTGTTAAAATTCTATCTCTGTAGAACTTTAGAGGAAGTAGATATTTGGGGTGTAGAAAAGGGACATATAGGGACCGGAGAGATAGCACAGCGGCGTTTGCCTTGCAAGCAGCTGATCCAGGACCAAAGGTGGTTGGTTCGAATCCCGGTGTCCCATATGGTCCCCCGTGCCTGCCAGGAGCTATTCTGAGCAGACAGCCAGGAGTAACCCCCGAGCACCGCCGGGTGTGGCCCAAAAACAAACAAAAAAAAAAAAAAGAAAGAAAGAAAAGGGACATATATACTTAATGGTTCTCAGGCACTACTCCTGACTTAGTGCTAGGAATTTTCTCCTAGCAATGCTCTGAGGACCATAAAGTGCCAGGGATTAAATGCAGGACTCTGATATGAAAAATATACATCCCTGCCCTTTGAGTCAGTGACCTGACCCTGGAAATAGATGTATATGAAATTCAGAATTGGTGGCTCAAACAATTCAATCTCATCCTTTTCTATAGATCACAAAAATCTTTGTTTCATTGGTTCACATTCAGACTGGTTATGAAGTAGGGAATCACACTAAGAGCCATGTGGATCTCAGGCCCTCAGATTCATCATAAATGTGAAGTGGAGCCAGACACATGGTCAACTGTGATTTATTCTGTGTTATAAAAGTGACAATAACTTGGACCAGGTAACCTGTGGAACTAGTGTTCCTCAAGTCAGAAGGGTAGGGTCTCTTTAACGGTGCATCTCTCTCTCTCTCTCTCTCTCTCTCTCTCTCTCTCTCTCTCTCTCTCTCTGTGTGTGTGTGTGTGTGTGTGTGTGTGTGTGTGTGTGTGTGTGTGTGTGTGTGTGTGTGCCTGCACTACTCTCCCTCCCTTGCCCCAGATTCAGGTGGGACACACAGTCTACTAGCCTACTTACAGCTTGCTCAGGTTTAAGAGAAGAGGCCACAATGCCTTTGCCCATAACAGGTACCCTCCCCAACAAGGTTCCCTAATTCCCAAACATGACAGAAGATTGGAAGCCTCCTGTAGGATAGAATCAGATAGGTCCTTGCAAGAATGGCTGAAACAAAGAGAATGAGTTTTCATGTCTGAATCTGGTCACATTAAGCTGCAGTGTGGCCTCTTGAACAGGGGACCTTCGTGGGAGAGATGCTCACCTCTGTGGAAGAGGGGCTGCCAGGGAACAACATTCACAGTCACACACACACACACACACACACACACACGCACGCACGCACGCACGCACGCACGCACGCACGCACACACGCATTCCAACCTCCAAAAGCTTGATAATCTCATGTTGTTACCTGGAGGATTCAGATTTCATATTTTAATGAGTAAATTTTAAATTGAATCACCGTGAGATAGACAGTTACAAAGTTCATGATTGAGTTTCAGTCATACTGTCCAGCACCCTTCACCAGTGCACATTTCCTGCCTGCCACCAGTGTCATCAAGTTCCATCCTCTCCTCCCCCTGCCCTCTTCTTTTTTTTTTTCTCCTTTTATCTCTTGTTCCAAAGTAGTTCAGAGCTCCTGCTATGCAGCAATACTGTGTTACCTACAGTTACATAAGGAAGATTAAGATATGCCTTTGGCTTTCAAAAAAGTCCCACATCAGGAGGAACAACTGATATAAAAAGAACTCTATGATACAATGTGAGGCAAAATCTAGTTCAACTGCTAATAGTCTGAGGGCACTTAATAAATCTCCTCACCATAAAAAAAATGCCTAATTAGAAAATGGATTTTTTATGGATTAATAAAATCTACCTCCCCACAGTATAATTGGGACCCCTTGAACTAATTGGTAGCTTGTATTTATTATACTCCAAATTCATTTGTTTGGGAGCATACCCTGAGATGATGCTCTCAAGATATCCCTAGCTCTGTGCTCAGAAGTGATCCCTAGGGGTACTCAAGAGACCATATGTAGCACTGGGAATCAAACAAAGATCAGCTACGTACAAAGCAAATGCCTTTCCTCCTGTACTATGTCTCCAGCACCCAGATTTTGTTTTAATGGTCTTCTATATATCAACGTTTATTTATTTATTTATTTATTTGTGTTTAGGAGTCAAAAATAGCAGAGCTCAAAATTTAATTCTTGCTCTGTATTCAGGGATCACTTCAAGTAGGACACAGGTACCTGGTTGTCATGAATCGAACCCAGGTCAGCTTCATGCAAGGTAAGCACCCTACTCACTGTATATATTATCTCTCCAGATCCCATATAACAACTTTTAATCTTCACAGGATGAATGCATTTGTATTATTCTCATTTTACTACTGAGGAAACTAAGTAATAGAAAAATAAAGCTCTATACATTGGTAGGAAGAGCAGGTAAGAATGGGAGTGAGGTCTAGACCTAAGCTGTCTGGACTCAGACCATGGTTCCAGATCTCCAGGTTCTTTGTCCCAGGGAAGATCCCAAAGATCCAGATGCAGAGAGAGATAAGCACTGGACCAGTCTAGACAGATTTGCTAGATTTTGATAATTCAGTTCAATTTCAGAAAATCCTCATGTCACATCTAACACCCTGAGGTGGTGATGGAGAAAGATGAAGAGTAGTTGCAGAATGGAAATGTCATGGTATTTTAAATAGAGAGAAAGGAAAGTCTGCAGCAAGTGGAGAGAGCTCAATGGGCTGAGATCATGCTTTGCATGCTGAAGGCCCTGGGTTCAATACCCAACACCACATCTCAGGGCACTTCTGGGAATGAGCAGTGGGAATAGCCCCAGAGTAGTACCAACTATGCCCTTTCAAAAAATGATAGGGAGGGAAGGAAGGAAGGAAGGAAGGAAGGAAGGAAGGAAGGAAGGAAGGAAAGGAAAGGAAAGGAAAGGAAAGGAAAGGAAAGGAAAGGAAAAGGAAAGGGAAAGGAAAGGAAAGGAAAGGAAAGGAAAGGAAAGGAAAGGAAAGGAAAAGGAAAGGAAAGGAAAGGAAAGGAAAGGAAAGGAAAGGAAAGGAAAGGAAAGGAAAGGAAAGGAAAGGAAAGGAAAGGAAAGGAAAGGAAAGGAAAGGAAAGGAAAGGAAAGGAAAGGAAAGGAAAGGAAAGGAAAGGAAAGGAAAAAGGAAAGGAAAGGAAAGGAAAGGAAAGGAAAGGAAAGGAAAGGAAAGGAAAAAGGGAGGGAAGGGAGGGACGGGAGGGAAGGGAGGGAAGGGAGGGAAGGAAGGGAAGGAAGGGAAGGAAGGGAAGGAAGGGAAGGAAGGAAAGGAAGGAAAGAAAGGGAGGAAGGAAAGGAAGGAAGGAAGGAAAGGAAGGAAGGAAGGAAGGAAGGAAGGAAAGGAAGAGAAGAAAAGGAAGGAAGGAAGAAAGGAGGAAGGAAGGAAGGAAAGGAAGGAAGGAAGGAAAGAAAGAAGAAAGAAAGAAAGAAAAGAAAGAAAAGAAAGAAAGAAGAAAGAAGAAAGAAAGAAAGAAAGAAAGAAAGAAGAAAGAAAGAAAGAAAGAAAGAAAGAAAGAAAGAAAGAAAGAAAGAAAGAAAGAAAGAAAGAGAGAAAGAAAGAAAAAGAAAAAAAAGAAAGAATAGAAAAAAGAGAAGGGAAGAAGAGAAAAAATCTGCAAAACAATTTCTGTATAAGAAATCAAAATAGGGCCCGGAGAGATAGCACAGCGGCGTTTGCCTTGCAAGCAGCCGATCCAGGACCAAAGATGGTTGGTTCGAATCCCGGTCTCCCGTGCCTACCAGGAGCTATTTCTGAGCAGACAGCCAGGAGTAACCCCTGAGCATTGCCGGGTGTGGCCCAAAAAACAAAAACAAAAACAAAACAAAAAAAAGAAATCAAAATAATGTTGTCATAATGGTTCCTTCTTTGCCATAACTGCATTTCCTTGCTATTTGTGGCAAGTTTCCTACCATGGACTGACCCTCCTGGTTTTTCATCTCTATTGTCTTTGAATATCACTACCATACTATCTTATATTTTTATATCCTACAAATGAATGTGATCATACTATGTCTATCCTTCTCCGTCTGGTTTATTTTGCTCAGCATAATACTCTATATCCATCCATGTATAATCACATTTCATGACTTTATGTTTTCTAAAAGCGGCATAGTATTCCATTGTGTAGATATACCACAGTTTCCTTATTTACTCATCTGTTCTAGGGCACTTGGGTTGTTTCCAGATTCTTTTTTTTTTTGGTTTTTGGTTTTTGGTTTTTGGGCCACACCCGGCAATGCTCAGGGGTTACTCCTGACTGTCTGCTCAGAAATAGCTCCTGGCAGGCACGGGGGACCATATGGGACACCGGGATTCGAATCAACCACCTTTGGTCCTGGATCGGCTGCTTGCAAGGCAAACATCGCTTTGCTATCTTTCCGGGCCCTGTTTCCAGATTCTGACTACTGTAAATAGTGTTGCAATGAACATTGGAGCGCAGAGGGTTTTTCTGCATTGTGTTTTTGGGAAATGATCACTTTGGACAAGAACTGGGTGCTGGAAAGACATAGTGATATAAATGATATCCATTCAGTAACAGTATTTCAAATTACAGTGTCTAAAAGGGAAGACAGAGAGAGGAGAGAGAGAGAGAGAGAGAGAGAGAGAGACAGAGAGAGACAGAGAGAGACAGAGAGAGAGAGAGAGAGAGAGAGAGAGAGAGAGAGAGAGAGAGAGAGAGAGAGAGAGAGAGAGAGAGAGAGAGAGAGAAGAAAAATATCTGCCACAGAGGCAGGAAGGAGAGAGGGCAAGAGGAGGGCAGGAGGGGAACTAGTGACATTGGTGGCAAAAAATGTGCACTGGTGAAGGATGTTGGATATTGTATGACTGAAACTCAATCATGAACAACTTTGTAATTATGTAACTATATATCTCCATGGATCATAAATCTATGATGATTCAATTAAATAATTTATTAAAAGTAAAAAATAAATTTTAAAAAAGGTTATTATGTTATCAATCATTAACTTGATCTAAATATATGATTTAGAAAATGGGGCAGCTTTTTCCTGCAGAAGACATACATCTCCACTGCCATCTTGACCAGTTCATGGGGATTACTGGTCCAGTCACTCTTGTGGGGCCGCTTACCATCTCCTCAATGAAAAGAGTAAGACATCTCTCAAAAGAAAAGCAAGTTTGCTTTAGGCAATTTTGTTATTGAAAGACTGAGTCGATTTTAAAACTTTAATTGTTCATGCCTTTTGAAATAACAACAGAGACTTGAATCTCGAGATGCTAAATTCTTGATGGTAATTTAAAGCATGAGGTCACACTAATTAGGATTCAATCCAGTTGTCTTATAAATCAACTACACAGACTGGACCTCTTGTGTCTCAGTTTACTTAGTTGAAAAATGCATGGTAGAATTAGATGGATTTAATACTGGTTGGCCCTCTTCAAACATCCAGAAATTTGATGAAACATTAAGCCTCTTTATATATGCTTGTACAAGGTTTCCTTTCCACTTAGTGATGTTCGAAAGTATTAATGTTTGACTCCAGTTCAAATTCTTTCCATGAGCATTTACTCTAATAATAAAAAAAAAAACACCGAGTTCAGCTGGAAAATAAATCGGAAATTAGGCTCAATGTTCAACAAAGCAATGTGGTTCAAAAAGCATCAATAAACAGCAGGAAGGGGGACATCTGTTGTAGAGCTCGGTGATGTTTACAAATACCAGGGCTCTGCTTTTTCTTCTGGGCACATGACTGGACCACATCCTGTGCTTAGTTGGGGCCATGTGTCTCAACTTCCAACAATGGAATGTGAACCTATGTGGCCTGTATCACTTCTAGGCTTCAAACAAACATTTCCTTGATACATTTCTGGTTCTCCTTCCTCTGTCACTAGCTACTAACAATCTGGAAATTGGAGAGAGGATACAGACATGGATACCAGTGAGTCTCTGTTCTGTAAGAAGACATGGATCAAGAAGCTATTGATTGTCACATGAGAAGAAAAGAAACATGCATTGTGCTAAGTCACTAAATGAAGGGACCTATTTGGACCACTCCATCATTCTCAAAAGATTTATGTACAAGTTAACTGGCCAGAGATTACATAGGGATTAAGGCACTTGACTTACTTACTTTGATGCCACATATCTGTATTTTTTTAAATTAAGTAATATATTAATTTAAGCACCATAATTACAAACATGTTTGTAGTTGGGTTTCAGTTATAAAAAGGACACCCCTCTTTACCAGTGCAACCTTTCTACCACCAATGCCCCCATCTCCCTCCTTCCCCACCCCCCTATATTAGAGATAGGCAATCTATTTTTCTCACTCACTACCATTGTCATGATAGTTGTTAGTATAGTTATTTCTCTGACTGCACTCACCGCTCTTTGTGGTAAGTTTCATACCGCAAGTCAGTCCTTCCAGCCCTCATCTCTATTGTCTCTGGGTGTTATTACAATAATGTCTCATATTTTTCTTAAATCATTTTTTAAACGCATCTGGATTTGATTCCCAGCACTGTGTATTGTCCCCAGAACCCCATCAGGAATAATCTCTGAGCATATCTCCAAGAGCAAACCCTCAGCACAGCCAATGTGACTCAAAACAAACAACAAAGTAAAACACCTGAGAGATAGTATTGGCTAAGGTTAAAGTACTGGCTTTAAATGCAATTGACCCCAGGTGACTCCATATCTTCTCCCCCCGAGCACAACTAGAAGTAACTTCAATCACAAACCTAGGAGTCATACCTGAGAACCACTGGGTAGAACCCCTAAACAACCAAAATTAAAACAGCCAAACTTAGATTATAAAGAGCATCTGATTTGACCTTGAAAGAGGAATCTCCTAAAATAATCTGAGTAATAATTATGACAGGGAGAAAATCCTCTTGTACCTCTCTGTCCCTTGTTTATTCTGTAGCCTCAGTGTCTGAGCTTCTAGCCTTTCATCGTACACACAAATCATCCTGATAAGTCAGAAATTCTGCTACATTTCAGGCACCTTTTCATAGAACTCCACTTTCAATCTCTATCCAAGTCCATCTGACTTTTCCTAGCATTCTATTGTTTCAATCCCGCTCTACAGTGAAGCTTAGCTGACTTTTATTCTATTTTTTGTATATATTTTAAAGTATGACTTCTAAATTTGTATTATATTTTATTTTATTATTTTATTATTATTTTGGGGGGAGGTTTGGGTCACACCCAGCAGTGCTCAGGGGTTTCTCCTGACTCTACACTCAGAAATTGCTCCTGGCAGGGTCAGGGGACCATATGGGATGCCGGGATTCAAACCACCAACCTTCTGCATGCAAGGCAAATAAATGCCTTACCTCCATGCTATCTCTCCGGCCCCCATTTTTGTATTATATTTTAAAATATGACTTCTAAATTGCTTTGAGTTGCCTAATCTTCCACATCTATCTATTTTTTCTTTGCTTTTTTTTTTTTTTTGAGGGGCACACCCAGGGCACTCAGGGATTATTCCTGGCTCTGCACTCAGAAATCACTCCTGGCAGGGTCAGGGGATCATATGGGATGCCGGGAATTAAACCCCGGTCCATCCTCGGTCAGCCACATGTAAGGCAAATGACCTACTGCTGTGCTATCTCTCTAGCCCTATTGTCAAATTTTTCATTCCAACCCTTGAAAAGCTATTTGAGCATCAGTTTAAATTGCAAGCATGTGTCTTGCAAAGAAAAGGTCTCAAGTTGGATTTCTGGCACTACCCCATATGCACTGAGAGTGATCCCAGGGATCCTCTTACCATGGCAGAGTGAGTGATCTCTAGAGCATGATAAGCACGTGTGTGCACTTCTTGGTGAGCACTACAAACACACGAGTGAACACTATAATTCTCAACCAAATGGGTGCCCCCTATATATATCACAGAAACATCAAAAGGGGGAGCAGAAGAAACATGTTTGGGTTGGAGAGATAGGACTGGGGTGCATCCTCTGCCTGCTGTTGAATGAACACTAATCACAGAGCAGAAAATTACTCTAGGGGCCAGAGCCATAGCACAGGGCATTTGTCATGTACATGGCTGACTCGGGAAGGGCCTGGGTTGGATCCTCAACATTCCATAAGGTCACCCAAGCCTGCCAGGAGTGATTTCTGAGTGCAGAACTGAGAGTAATCCCTGAGCACCGCCCAGTGTGTCCCCTCCAAAAAAGAAAAGAACTCCAGCATCACCAGATGTGTTCATCCCTTTCCCATCCCACACACACACAAAAGAAGAAATTGGAGGCCAGAAAGATAGCATGGAGGTATGGTGTTTGCCTTTCATGCAGAAGGATGTTGGTTCAAATTCCGGCATACCATATGGTTCCCGAGCCTGCCGGGAGGAGATTTCTGAGCATAGAGCCAGGAGTAACCCCTGAGCACTGCCTAGTGTGACCCAAAAACAAAACCAAATAAAAGGGAAGAAATTTACCTGTTCATTTTTAGGGAGAAGAGAGTGGCTATACTAATAGTGTTCAGAGGCTACTCTGAATATTGTATACCTGAAAATCATCATGAATAACTTTGTAACACATGGTGATTTTGATAAAACTATATTAATAAATTATAATAAATAATTCAGTCTAGCACATGGAAATAATAGGACTGCCTAGTTCAGAAGTGCCTTCTTCTCTTAGAAGAGAAAAAGATGGGGCCGGAGAGATAGCATGGAGGTAAGGTGTTTGCCTTTCATGCAGAAGGTCATCGGTTCGAATCCCGGCGTCCCATATGATCCCCTGTGCCTGCCAGGAGCAATTTCTGAGCATGGAGCCAGGAGTAACCCCTGAGCACTGCCAGGTGTGACCCAAAAACCACAAAAAAAATAAATAAATAAATAAATAAAAAAAAAAAGAAGAGAAAAAGATGATGGTCCATCAGATGTGACTTGACCTTTGTCACACCTATGTTTCTCCCATTCTCTCCTGTCCTACTAGATTAGACCAAACACTGTCTCTTGTCACTGAAGAAGCTAATGGTTCAGCACACACAGGTAAAAATGGCTGAGAATATTTTATTTGTTTTTAATCTTTATTTCTCTTTCCCACCAATGAGGAAGTTTAGTAAACCCTTATAAAATAGCAGTAATTCAAGGGCCAGAGAGCAATATGGTACTTGCAGAACTCCAGTGCAATCTCCAAACATAGCATGGAACAACCCCTGAACATAGAACCGGAAGTAGCATCTGAGCACTATTAAGTGTAGACCCAAAGCTCCACCCAAATAAAAAACACTAGTCAAAGAGGTCTTGAGTTCGATTTCCAGCACAGCCCCCTAAGCTCTGCCAATAGCAACCCCTAACTAACTCACCGGGAGTATCCTTAAGCACTACCAGGTGTGTCCCTAAATTAAAATAAAACATAAATGCAGCAATATAACACTTCCCAAGTGGGAAAATAATTTATCTTATCATAACCGCATCTCTTTACCACATTTGGAAGAGAACCTTGCCTCTTTCCAGTAAGGAAGGCTATTAGAGGGATGAGAGGGTTTTTCCTGCCTATTCAGACTCCAGCTGCCTTTAGACTGTATCCTGTAAGGATAAAGCTGATTGCTGTTTGTGAAGCACAGATGGAAATGCAGAGTCGCCAAGGTCCACAGACTCTGCTGTTGCCACAGGATGATAGCCAGCCTTCATTCTTTGGAAGTAAATGCACAGTGTTTGAGCTGCATAAAAACATTCTTTAAACAAACAAACAAACAAACAAACAAATAACTTGTGGTGTCAGAGAGATAATGCAGGGCAAGACCTTTGCCTTGCACACAGTCAACTCAGGTTTGATACCCAGCACTACACAGTCCCCCAAACACTGTTATGGATCACACCTGAGCACAGAGCCACATCACTTCTGAGCATCCCTGAGTGTGGACCCTATACCAAAATAAACTAATAACTAAAGAGAAAAATAGTACTGATTCCTGAGTTCACTTCAGTCAAGAGAAGTCTCCTTACCACTCTTCTGCTTTAGATAAAATGCTTTTTCCACTTGCTAAAGTGCAAAGAAAAACGATAGTTAGTTGCACAAAAATGGGATTGGAGTTAGTTTCTAAAGATCAGGTCTGTGAGGTAGGACTCCTGATTCAGAGGCAATGATCTGTCAATGGATGGAATACAAAGGTATCACTGAGAGTTACTGGAATGAGAGTGTTGACATCTCCGATGACATGACTTTTTCCCCTGGTATCTACACTGATGCTTTTGAGAAGCCCTTGGCCATCCAGCCATGAACAATCCTCCTTGTGTCAAGAGCTATTTGGGGGTCACTCAAGCCCAATCTGATTTGGAAAAATGTCTACATTTGCCGTGTAAATCCTACAACAGATTGAAATAGATCTAAAAGCCACCCAGGTGTGAGGCTGCCTCCCCCTCAAATTTCAGGGAACTCCAGCATCTACACCCACATCCTATAGTGACCACCATGTAATTTTATTGGCCCACCTCTACAGATCCTAGAGTTTCTGTATGACTACTCCAAATAATTTAGATGGGAAGATAGCATAGAAGCCATATAAACACAGACACAGACACACAGACACACACGCACACACACACACACACACACACACACACACACACACAATACTCAACTAGCAGCAAACAGCTAAGTAAACCTTCAAAAAATGACTATCATCCCATTGTGAGATACAATTTTCACATGTTTCATTTCGCTGATTTTTTAAAATAATTCCATTATTATTTACTTGTAAAAATCAGTATGAAATATATTATTTTGTGTCTGCAAAGAAGGCAGCATTGGGGATGGTTGGGAAACAGGATGATGGAGGAGGGAATATTATTTTGGTGGTGGGATTGATGTTTACAACATTGAATGCTAGAATCAACTGTATTATGAACAACTTTATAAAACACAGTTAAAGTAATATTTTTGTTTTGTTTTGCTTTTGTTTTGGGGCCACACCCAGTGACACTCAGGGGTTACTCCTGGCTATGTGCTCAGAAATTGCTCCTGGCTTGAGGGACCACATGGGACAGCCGGGGTTCAAACTTCGATCTGTCCTAGGTCAGTAGCTGCAAGGTAAATGCATTACCACTTGTGCCACCACTCTGGCCCCTAAAGTAATGTTTTTTATTTATTTATTTATTTATTTATTTATTTATTTATTGCTTTTTGGGCCACACCCTGTGGCTCCCAGAAATTACTCCTGGGTATGCACTCAGAAATCACTCTTGGCTTGGAGAACCATATGGGACTCCGGTTATCAAACCAAGGTCCATCATCCTAAATTGGCTGTGTGTACGGCAAATGGCCTACTGCTATGCTATTGCTCCAGCCCCATGTTTTAAATTTTTAAATAAATTAAAAAATAAAAAACACCCATTAAGGATTAATTTTATTTACTTATTACATTAAATTAATTAATAATTATTGTTAATTGTTATTTCTAGGCTTGGCTAAGTGAATCTCTTTAATTGTAGCATTAGGCCACAAAATTTAAACCTGAGGTCTATCACATTATTTTCAGGAGTTTGTGAAATCATGAAAATTTCTCTATATTTCATTGTTTTATAAAATAAAATATGACCTAAAAAGTTCAGGGGAAAAAGGGAACTCAAGCCTTGGTACTTGTAGCTACTAGAGAGTTGGCTCCATATATACAAAAAATAGTCTTGGCCTCAGGAGATTCTAGGATGCCTCCTGCCACACCTGCATGGAGGGTCAGGCATGAACACACTTGCAGAGGTAAAGATATTGCAGTTGGAACCTCTCCTAGACATTGTGGGAACCACAGACTGTATGTTTAATATGCTTATCCAGTTGTATTAGTCTCCCAAATATATCAAGTGTTTGTACTGATGAAGTTGATAAAATTTTGAGTGGAAATTTTAAGAACCAGATTGATGACAATTCTAAAAACGGAAGAGTTTTAACCAGGTGGTTTAAAGATTGGCTACAATCACCTTCTAAAGTACTGGCAGTGACCAAGAAGTCCTTGAGGGACCTTGTTAAGATTTTGGCAAAGAAGGAAAAGTTGGAGGGAAAAAAGAATGACAAAGAAAGAGTTGACTTTGGGAGGGAATCTCCCCCATTCTATATCCATGTGAATTCAGAAGAGCCAAAACTAGACATGCTGTGATATTTGTGAAACCTTGACCATCTCCCAGGCAATCATCTTCATCAGAATTTTGGAGGTTGATTGGACCACTGAAAAGACTCCTTGCATGGAACTGGGACCCAAAAGGAACAGGAGAGAATTTCATTCTGATCCCATAGAAGCAGAGCATTGATTACCATAGACATGCTCAACAGAGGCATTGATGAGCATCAGGTTTCATTAGTCATCTACCATGACCTTCCCACTAATAGAGAAAACAATATACATAGGTTTGGTTTTGTTGGACGTTTCTAGCATAAAGGTGTCATCATGGGGCCAGAGAGATAGCATAGCAGTAGGACATTTGCCTTGCATGCAACAGATTCAGGACAGACGGTGGTTTGAATCCTGGCATCCCATATGGTCCTCAATGCCTGTCAGGAGCGATTTCTGGGTGCAAAACCAGGAGTAACCCTTGAGCAATGCTGGTGTGACCCTGGAAATGCAGCTTGTGTACTCTAGACAAGAATGTGATTTGATTTTATTATTTTATTTTATTTTTGGTTTTTCGGGCCACACCCGTTTGATGCTCAGGGGTCACTCCTGGCTAAGCGCTCAGAAATTGCCCCTGGCTTGGGGGTACCATATGGGACGCCGGGGATTGAACCGTGGTCCTTCCTTGGCTAGCGCTTGCAAGGCAGACACCTTACCTCTAGCGCCACCTCACCGACCCCTAATTTGTTTTAAATGTAAGAAGTCTTACAGAGAGGCAAAGAGAGAGTCAGCCACAGGGTGACCACACAAACCTGGATGTGATCTCCTGCACCTCATATGGTTCCTCAACCACTGCTATGAGTAATTCCTAATCACAGAGCCCAGAGAAATTCCTGCGCATAGCTAGGTGTGCCTCCCACAAATAAAATTTAGTTTTACAAGACTATTGGCTGCTCTAAAGGACAGCATGACGATAAATTGTTACCTTCTACTGCTGTGAATTTCTAATCTGAACAGTGAATTTCCTCCTAGGCTGGAGAACTTTATCAACTTTATAAACTTAAGTACATGACCCCAATCCTTTAGCAGATTGCCCAGAAATCTGTCTCTTTTACATGGGACCCAGAACAAGAGTCGAATGAACTTAAGGTGACAGAGGCTGATGGGAATATCAACTGAGAGACCAGTTAAGCCCCAAAAGAAAAGTTTCTAGTTTCCTGGAGCTTGAAAGTAAGACTTTTGTTGCAGCAAACAACTTCCTACTTAAAATAACAACACCTGAGCTGGAAATATAGCACAGAAGTTAAGCAAATCGCTCTGTTCTGGGTCAGTACCCTACAGGGTCTCCCACTCCCCACCAGGAGTGATCCCTGAGCACAGAGCTAGGAGAAAATCCAAAGCATTGCCCAATATGATCCCCTCAAAAGAAAAAAAAAAGGCAATATCTGAAATAATACTAGCTCCTAGGAGAAACTGAGTATTCATATCAAGAATCATGTAGGTGCTTAAACAAAGATTTATAAAACAAAAACAAAAGAAAAGAATCATATGACTGTCCATCAAATGCTGGATATTATCTTATTCATTGATTTTAAGTAAATATAAGCCCTACCATGATTCTACAGAAAGGGCCCATTGCATAAACAGGCCTTTCTATTCACTTAAGTTCTGTATGCCAGAAACCAACAGATGAAAAAGGATGAGGATTTTGTGTGTGGTGGAAAAGAGGATATATTGATCCTCATTATCATGAAAAAGAATTCAAGATTGCATTGTGAAAAAAGGAGACCAGAAATTCACTGAGTTGTCTCTTGGTGTAATTTGCCCAGAGAATGATCAGTTGTGGAACTGAAGACTGACAAGTACAAGGCAAGTAGGGGCTTGAGGGAAGGCTCAACTATCTGAGCACATAGTTTGCATGTGGTAAGTCTGAGTTTAATCCCTTCATAGCATTGTGATGGGCATGATCTTTGAGTACAGAACTAGGAGAACAGAACAAAGCAATTATAGATACATACACTCAGAGATGAGGACTGTATCTCTCCATCAATCACACAGTTGAGGGTGATGGAATTCTAAAGTAGATGGTGAAAAAGGCTGAAGAGAAATGCCTCTGTTAGCATTAGGGCTAGTTACAACTGATGCTTATATTAGTTACTGTGCAGGATGAGGGAGTGCAATAGTCAGATGAAAGTAAATATGAAGGGCTGGAACTATAGTGATTAAGGATCTTGCCTTGCATGCAGCCAATCCAGATTCGATCCTGGCATTCCATATCCACTGCCAGGAATGATCCCTGAGTACAGAGCCTGGAGTAACTCTTGAGTATTGCCAGGTGTGACCCACAAACAACAAAAAATGTGAGCCAGATCGATAGTAGAGCAGGTAGAGACTTTGCCTTGCATGTGGCTAATCCAGGTTCGATTCCCAGCATCCCATATGGTCCCCCTAGCATCACTAGGAATCATCCTTCAGAGAAGAGTCAGGAATAATACCTGAATAATACCACTGAATATAGCCCATACTCCCTCCCAAAAGGGAATGTATATAAATCGATGAAACTAGTAGAGGGTAGATAGAAACAAGAAAGAGGAGATGGAGGATAATACAGTGAGTAAGGCATTTGACTTGCAAGCATCTGACTGGGGTTTGATTCTGGCATCCCTTTGGTCCCCTGAGCACCACCAGGAATAATCACTGAGCACCACCAAGTGTGACCCAATAACACTTCAAATACACCCAAAATAATTATAACAGAAGGGTTAGCTTTAGACAGCTAAGAGTGCATCAATCTGCCACTGTAGGATGTGAATGATGATGGGTTTTCATCTATCATCAACCTGTTAGGGAAAAGTTTAAGAAAAAGAGATTGCTGCCCAAGGTGGGTGGAAGAGAAAGGTTATTCACACAGAAAAAGAGTTCAGCTAACCCTGCCAGCTTTCAGCCTCAAAGAAAGGGTCCACCCTATTTCCATCTTCAACTGCAAAAGCAAATGAGCAAGCAAGGAGGCTTACTCAAGCTAAGTTGTGGTTCAAGCTGAAGTGGCTTTGAAGAACATATTTTTGGGGGCAGAACTGTTTTGCTCCCACTGCTTGTTGGGTATGGTGATTTGGGCCTCTCTGTACTCATAAAATTTTACCTCTTTCTTCACTGCCCCTTTCTTCTGGCACATCTCTGTCAGTTTTCCTCATACTCCCAATTTTCAGCCGATTTCTCTCAATCCTTCAACCAACAGAGCAAACGATCATATACAGGTACCAGAAGAGGCAAGAGAGAGGGCCAAAGAGCAAAAGAAATCTGGACTAAACATAGTGTTTTGTACTGCATTGCCCCTATATTGATGTTATCTAACCTTCTCTCAACATTGCTATTCTATTTCACTGAGAGGGCTTGTCAGGAATTAAGCCAACACCACCCACCATCAAGTACATGCCAAATAAACCCTGCTTTTCTTTTTACAAATGCATTTTTTTCCCAGAGGGAATGCCTTTCTGGAGAATGAGTTGAGTTTATTTAACAGTGCTTTATGATCTCATTTGATCCAAATTAAAAGAAAAGTTGGTATTTGGGGAGCATTTCCCCAAGAAAAGTTGTTGACAAAAGGAAAAGTTGGGGACTGGAGAGATACCACAGAGGTAGGGCATTTACTTTGCATGTGGCCAACCCAGGATGAACCCAGATTCAATTCTGGCATCTCTTATGGTTGGTCCCTGAGCCTGCCAGGAGCAATTTCTGAGCACACAGAGCCAGGAATGACCCCCTGAGTGCCACTGGGTGTGCCCCCCCAATAAAAACACAAAAAATTAAAAGTTGAATGCTTTGTTTAGAAGTTATATAGGTGGGCCCGGAGAGATAGCACAGCGGTGTTTGCCTTATAAGCAGCCGATCCAGGACCAAAGGTGGTTGGTTCTAATCCCGGTGTCCCATATGGTCCCCCGTGCCTGCCAGGAGCTATTTCTGAGCAGACAGCCAGGAGTAACCCCTGAGCAACACCGGGTGTGGCCCAAAAACCAAAAAAAAAAAAAAAAAAAAAAAGAAGTTATATAGGTGTAAAAGAGAAAAATAAGGACATTGGGGGAAGTCAGAATCTTGGACTGAATTTTTCCAGACCCATAATTTCCAAGAGAATGATACCAACAGTTTAGGAAGATCATATATGCCTCTAAAATTTTTAGGATACATTGATAATATTCTTTAAAGAAAAACTTGGTGGTTATCACGATGATCTTCTTTGCCGCAATGCTTTTCAGATGAAGCATTGCACTAAGAGAATTGTGCAACTTGGGCAGAGTAAAACTTGCTATGAACCGAAAGGATTATGTCACTAATTCACAAAGGCTCCAGTAAAGAAGTGTTTCCTCTGAACACTTGAGAACCTTGTTTCTTGTATAGACAAGAAAGGATAGATAGTCAAAAGGGTCAGTATTTTTATCAAACAGCAATAGAGAGCAAGTTAATAGCAATACATAGAAATATTTTACGAAAAGGATAAAAAGTTTAATCAGGAATCTTTGTCTGTGGTTACATCCAAAATGTGCCTCGGGGGATTATTCCTGAGTGAAAGTATGGATCATAACTGTATGGAATCCACCAGCCTGTTACCCACCCTTCCTAAAATATGTACTTCCCTGTTCTCTTGCCTATAAAACTGTGTCTTGTGGATATGCAGAAAAGATATTTGCTGTGAATACATCAGTTCTCCATTCTCCAACTATGATGCTTCTTTCTCTCAACTCATCACCATATCTCTCCTTTGATGGACCCTTAAACTGCTGTTTAAATTAAATCTTCAAAATCAGAAAGTAAATGCTAAAGAAATAGATGGGGCCTCAGACATAGTAGAGTTAAAGTACTTCCTTTTCATGTTGTCAATTTGATTTTGATCCTGGGCTCTTCATATGGTCCCCCAGGCATGGGCATGTGTGATCCCTGAGCTCAAAGCCCAGGGTAGTCCTTGAGCACAGATAGGTAGGGACCCACCCCAAAATTTTAATACCAAGCAGTGCTTAGGATTTACTCCTGAATCTTTTCTCTGGGCTTATTCCTGGTTCTTTGCTCAGGAATTAATCTTTGCTGTGTTTGGGGGGAATTTTATGCAATAACCAGCATCAACCTAGGTCAACAACATACAAGAAAAAAAATCTATCCTCTTCTCTATATTCTCTCTGGTCCAAATAAATTAAAATTTCTTTGGCTATATTTAAATTCAAAGTTGTCTAAAACCCTCAAAACTCACTCATTTTGTGGGGAGGGGCTGAAGAAAGAGATAGTACAGGAGCAAAGGTAAATGTCTTGTGTGCAGTTTACCCTTGTTTAATCCCCAGCACTACATATGGTGCCTCCCCCAGTACCACCAGGGGCTACTCCTGCCCCTCCCAACCACATTGAGGAATTGTCCATGAGATTTTCCAGTTGTGGTTCTTTTTTTATTTGTTTAATTTATTTTTGGGTAACACCTGGTAATCCTCAGGGAGGTTCTTTTGACTCAGCACTCAGAAATCACTTCTGGTGGACTCAGTGAACCATCTGGAATCCCAGGTATCAAACCTAGGTCAGTTGCATGTAAGACAATCTCATTACCTTCTGTACTACTGCTAAAACTCCAAAGACCCAATATTCTCTTCCCTTGTTTCCCCAAATAAAAAGATTTGTAAAAAAAAAAAAAAAAACAAACTTTTTTCTAGGAGGAAGAGGGAACCACTGAGAACCAAGACTGTGAGGACAAGTGTGCTACTTGAGAAAGAAAAGGTGGTGGTAGAGATGGAGTGAACCCTGCTCAGAGTGTGATAGGCTAAGAAATAAAAGAAGCATGTAATAAGCAGAGAGAAAGACCAGAATTAAGGCCCTTCCTTTGCATGTAAGCAATCTAGTTCAATCCCTCACACCACATATAATCCACAAGCCCCCTGAGCACAGAGCCATTTACATATGGCTCTAAAACCATACCAATAAAATACATAAAAAAAAATTTTTTTTTTGTTTTTTTTGGGGCCACACCTGGCGTTGCTCAGGGGTTACTCCTGGCTGTCTGCTCAGAAATAGCTCCTGGCAGGCACGGGGGACCATATGGGACACCGGGATTAGAACCAACCACCTTTTGTCCTGGATTGGCTGCTTGCAAGGCAAACGCCGTGGTGCTATCTCTCCAGGCCCACATAAAAATATTTAAGGGGATGAATTGATAGCACAGCAGGGATGGGCACTTGCCTTGCATATGGCTAATTAGGCTCAATCCCAGGCACCCCAAATGGTCTCCCAAACTCTACCAGGAGTGACTCCTGAACACAAAGCTAGAAATAAACCCTAATACTATCAAGTGTGCAGAAGAAGAAGGGGAAGAAGAGGAATAGGAAGAAGAAAAAAGAAGTTGAATAAGGAAAAAAAGAGAAGGGAAATAGGAAGAAGGTGATGACAATGAAAGAAAAAATAAGAACAAGAGCGGGAAAAAGCAAAACAAGAAGAAAAGGAAGAAAGAGAAGAAGGTGGAAGAGGAAAAGAAGGAGAAGAAGAAAAAAGAAGAAAAGGAGAAGCATAGAAAAAGGAGGAGGATAAAAGGAGGAGGAGGAGGAAGAGGAAGTAGAGGAAGAAGCTGCTCTCAAGGCTATTCAGGGCTTCAGAGAAGAGGGGGTAGTTTGTTTTTTTGTTTTGTTTTGTTTTGTTTGTTTTTGGATCATATCCAGCAGCGGTCAGGGGTTACTCCTGGCTCTACGCTCAGAAATCTCTCCTGGCAGACTCAGGGGACCATGTGGGATGCCAGGATTCAAATTACTGACCTTATGCATGAAAGGCAAACGCCTTACAATACATCCATGCTATCTCTCCAGCCCAGGGAGTAGTTATTTTTACCAAAAACCATTAGCTAGTTGAGCAGAAAAGCACCAGAATTTGAAGTTTTCCATTATGGCAGCTTGAAAGATTGAGGACTGGGATAAGTGGTGACACAGAGACCCTCCACAGAGGAGGGGTGTAGTCGGCTTGGGGTAAATGATAGGACTACAGTGAGGCTTGGTCAGGATAGATTCTTAACAGGTTCAAAACTGTGATTATGGAGGAATTTGTGCATGAGCAACTGATGGAAAAGATAACAGCACATTTTCATAACCACTTTTAAAAACACTTCCGGAAAATCATCAGTGTTGGGCCCAGATATATCCCAATAAACTAATGGATATGTAAGGTTGGCAGGAGACCCTAGTTGAATCCTTAGCATACAACATCCCAAAAAGTGGTACATCCTCAAAACCCCTACCTTCTCTGTGCTGGGGGTAGCCCTGCACACCACCAACAAAATCAGCAATGATTGTTAACATCTCAGAATGTACAAATGTCCTGAGTTTGTTAATATGTCTCTCTTCTTTTGATTCTTTCTCAGCAACCACTATACACAAAGGTACCCCACTCTCTTTCCCTCCAACTTCCAGTGACAGTAATTTCCAGGATGTAACTCTCATTACCAAGTGCCACTTCCCTTTCTCGTCAGGCCTCATTTGACTACCCTCCTGGCTTTGTATTTCTTCTTATTTTCACCTTCAGCCTGCCTCTTCCAGGGGCCAGAAAAAGGAAGACACATCATCCCTTGGTGAAGAAATTGTTCTCCCTCTGGGCTGTACTATCTCAGGCTCTCAAAGGCCAGCATCAAAGCACCAATACTGGAGGAAGGGAAGCACTCCCAGGAATGAGCTGCCTCTGCTGGCATCATGATCTTGGCTTTTGGGGATTCCTTCCCAAGAAAGTTAACAAAACATAATCCACAAAGCTTTATTTTTCAGAATTTAGTTCAATTTTGTCCTCAAGCTTATCCCCAGCACTTCTAAAGTAGAGACACTCAAATGCCTTGAAATGTAAACAAATAGAAATTCTAGGAAATAGTCATTTTTCATGTCTCCATACATTGGATAGCTTAGAAAATTCACTCAGAGAACAAAGAGACGATTCAATGGGCTGAGTCCATGTTTTGAATGTGGGAGGTGTGGTTTCAATAATCAATACCTTTTGGTCCCCTGAGCATCACTGGGAGTGACATGAAATAACGTAGTTCCAGAGTGTTCCAGTGTGACCCCACCACTCCCAAAGAAGCTCTTTCATATTTACTTCTCTATTTAAACTTTATATAACCCTATGGAAAAGAGCAGGACAAGAATTAATATGTTCCCACTCTATTGATAAAAAATTGTAATTCGGGCCCGGAGAGATAGCACAGCAGCGTTTGCCTTGCAAGTGGCCAATCCAGGAGCAAAGGTAGTTGGTTCGAGTCCTGGTGTCCTATATGGTCCCCCATGCCTGCCAGGAGTGACCCCTGAGCACTGTCGGGTGTGGCCCAAAAACCAAAAAAGAAAGATTATAATTCATTTTACTTGTGCAGAGAAACTGTTGTTTAAAACCACATACCTCGATTTATCTAGCTCTGCCTCTTAAATAGAGGGGAAAACAAGGGAGGGTTCCAGGACCAAACAGATATATGATCACTAATAGTAAGCCAGACAAAGATGGGTCCACTTACTCTAGCAGCCTGGGGTGTGATGGTGGGGTATAAGGATTGTAGAAAGAGAACTGGGATGGGGGAGGGCATATATGGTGATGGGTATTCTCCTGATTCAATGTTAATGTGTACCTAAAATACTACTGTGAAAGATATGTAAGTCATTATGAAAAAATTGTGTTTTAATCAGAAACTTTCTTTGACTTACATGTATTATTATAGCATGGAGGTAGGGCATTTGCCTTGCATGCAGAAGGATGGTGGTTTGAATTCCAGCATCCCATATGGTCCTCAAGCCTGCCAGGAGTGATTCCTGAGCTCAGGAGTAACCCCTGAGCACTGCTGGGTGTGACCGAAAAACCAAATAAACAAAAATAATCCATTCTGGGAATGGGGACCCAAAGTGGGAATAAATCTCTGGTATCTAAGACTAGTATTTTTTCAAAATAATAGCTAACGTTTAGATTGGGAAAAAAGTGCAGTGGGTAGTGGCACTAATCTTGCATGTAGCCAATTCAGCTTCAATCCTTAGCATGCCAGATTGATCCCCAAACCCTACCATGAGTGGTCCTTGAAAGCAAAGCCAGTAGTAATCCATGAATACCACAGATCTGACCCAAAACAATAATAAAAGTTGGTATTTATTGAACATTGTAAACCTAATATTCTGGAATTATAAAATCTTCTAGTAAGTTTGGATGGGGAGATAGTTTAGTGTTACAGCATGGACCTCAAACATATGAGGTACCAACCTGACCAGAAAGAGAGAGAGAGAGAAAGAAAGAAGAAGAAAGAAAGAAAGAAAGAAAGAAAGAAAGAAAGAAAGAAAGAAAGAAAGAAAGAAAGAAAGAAAGAAAGAAAGAAAGAAAGAAAGAAAGAAAGAAAGAGAGAGAGAGAGAGAGAGAGAAAGAAAGAAAGAAAGAAAGAAAGAAAGAAAGAAAGAAAGAAAGAAAGAAAGAAAGAAAGAAAGAAAGAAAGAAAGAAAGAAAGAAAGAAAGAAAGAAAGAAAGAAAGAAAGAAAGAAAGAAAGAAAGAAAGAAAGAAAGAAAGAAAGAAAGAAAGAAAGAAAAAGGAAGGAAGGAAGGAAGGAAGGAAGGAAGGAAGGAAGGAAGGAAGGAAGGAAGGAAGGAAGGAAGGAAAGAAGGAAGGAAGGAAGGAAGGAAGGAAGGAAGGAAGGGAGGGAGGGAGGGAGGGAGGAAGAAAGGAAAAAAGGAAGGAAGAAAGGAAAAAAGGAAGAAAGAAAGAAGAAAGGAAGAAAGGAAAGGAAGGAAGATAAAGAATATATCATATTTAACATAACCTGAAATGGCCCCTTATATATATGCCTGAATACTGTATAACCATATTCATACATTTTTGCATATATATTTTCAGTAAATGTCTACTGAGCAAAGAAAATTATGAAAAAAAATTTCCCATTTCAGACATCAATGGCCATGGGTCTCGGACTTTCTGTTCATCCTCTGTGATCTGTGCTCTGCAGAATTGGGGAGGTGACCCAGTGACAGTTATGCCAGAATGAGCTGTAGGACTGAGTTCTATTACATAAAAACAGAGAACAAATGATATTGACCTTAGAGAATCTAGGCCAGATCTAAGCTTTCATTTCATAAGGTGCATAACAGACTTGAATTTCTGAGAAGTCATCCAAAGTATGATTATATATTATAAAATCCATTTCCTTTAGCAATTTGACACATGCCATTCCCAAAGCAATATTAATTCCCATATCAAGACCTCTCATCAGTACAATTCGGTTGGAAACCATATCTGACCCCATCTTTGTCTATGTCGCTCCCAAATGGGCAAACGAATCATAGTAATAACTTTCTGACTCATTACTGACAAGTAGGGCCATCTACTTGCTGCCCTTCTTGTTCTTTTTATTGAATCTTTACAACAAACCCATGAAGTCACAGCTGAGGGAAGGTCTGGACTTCTTTAGGTCAGGCTTATCATTAACTAAAAAAAAAAGAGCAAAGATTGAACTCAAGTTTGTAGATTCTAAAATGAGCATTATTTAAATTCCATTAAGTCTTTTGGAAAAAGAACTAAATAAATAGTGGGGTGTGTGTAAAAGGGGGAGTCACACCTAGTGGTGCATAAAATTTATTCCTGACTTTGTGCTCAAGGGTCACTCCTGGAGCTGCTCTAGGAACCATATGTAGTATCAGGGAATCGAACTTAGGTCAGACACATGAATAGCAAATACCTTAAACTTGTACTAGATTATCCTTAACTAAGTTAGAGCCAGGGAAATATTCAATAAGTTGAGTGCATGTCTTTTATGCAGAAAGTTCAGGTTAGATCCCCGACACTACACTGTTCCCTGAGTACTGCCAAGCACGACCAATTGCAGAGCAAAACGTACCTCTAATCATGCTCAGTGCTTACTCCTAGCTATGTGCTTAAAGATCACTCCTGGGATGCTAAAGGAACTAATGTAGCATTTAGGTCATGAAGGTAAGCTTGTTGAACTATCTGGTCTCAGAACAGCAACTTAAATCATATTTTGATCACTGATCAATAAGCATGACTCTTTTTTAGAGGCAATATTCATGCCTCTGGTATCCTGTCACAGACAGTGATCTCCACTTACCTTCTCTAGGTAAACATTTGGTTAGCAAGAGTTTTCTCTGCCCAAATTTGTAGGAAATTCCTCACACCCCAATACCAAGGAGAGAGGGAAAGTGGGTCTGGAAACAGGGCTGATGCAGAAAGTAATCTAAACCAAGATGGAAAGATGAAATGGATCTGGGGATCCTTCTACCACACGGAGAAAGCAAGATCCAATGGAGTTGCAATCTTTATTCAAAAAAAAAATAGGACCACCTCCCTGGGTGGAGAACAGATTGGAGTAGAGAGCCTATTCAGGGGTTCTTTCTGCCCAGGTGGGATAAATATATGTAGAGAAGAAACCATTGTTGATTAGGGTGAGGACCAGTTAATCCAACAAAAATTCCCCCCAGTTAAAAGGATTCCTCTTCAGCAATGATTGGGATGATTTGTAGAACTCTTGAGTTTCAAGTAGGTGCTCCTTTTTTTTTTTTTTTTTTGGTTTTTGGTTTTTGATTTTTGGGCCACACCTGGCAGTGGTCAGGGGTTACTCCTGGCTGTCTGCTCAGAAATAGCTCCTGGCAGGCACGGGGAACCATATAGGACACCGGGATTCGAACCAACCACCTTTGGTCCTGGATCGGCTGCTTGCAAGGCAAACACCGCTGTGCTATCTCTCCAGGCCCAAGTAGGTGCTTCTTAAGTCCTTTTTAATGAGAGGGGTGATGAAGGTAGATGATGTTATTGTTAATTTATTTTTCTTTTTTAAAATTAACTCATCATGAAATGCACAAATATGAAGTAGTTGAGTTTCAGGTACAGAGTGTTGGTAATAGGTCTTTAAAGGTTTGAAAGAACCCACTAGAGAATTCATTTGTACTCCAGATTTTGTTTTGTCTTGGCTTTTGATTACCATGTCAATTTCCTAAAAAATAATAAGTCTCTTCTGGTGTTTCAGATCTATCATCAGCCTTGGGAGATGGTGAAAGTCCAATAATTTATCAATTTCTTCTAGATTCTATCATTTTGTGGCATAATGATTATCAAAGTAATCTCTGATGAGCCTTTGGATTTCTGTGGTGTCTGTTGTGATGTCTCCCCTTTTACTTCTGGTTCATTTCATTATGATTCTCTATGTAAGTTTTGTTAGTGGTTTATTGGTCTTGCTTATTTTTTTTAAATACCTCACCTTGGTTTTATTGAGTTTTTAAATCTTTCTTTTTTAATTACAGTTCATTAATTTTTGCTATCAATTTTATTATTTTCTTCTTCTTACCTTCTTTTGGATCCTTTTTCTTGTGATTTTCAAGTTTCTTTTTTTTTTTTTATTTTTATTGTGACCAAAGTGCATTACAAATCTTTCACTGCATCATTTATGGTACATAGTGACAATGAATGAGGGGCATTCCAACCACCAGTGCTGTCCTCCCTCCGCCCCTGTTCCCAGTATGCATCCATATCTCCCTCCTCTACCCCCCAGATTTCTAGTGCAACTGGTCTCCACTTTACAACTTGTTGTAGATTGAGCATCTATTCCACCATTATTTGTGATAAAAAGGATAAGAAAAAAGGGAGAAAAAATTTTGGTGACAACTACCAAAAAAAGAAAGAAGAGAGAGAAAGTAAAAGAAAAATGGAAGAAAAAAATTAATGGACCCAGCAAATAAAAATAAATCTCTAAATAATAACCACAAGAACCACAAGAGTGAAAAAGAAAGAGAAAAGTGGAAGAAAAAAGAGAAGAAAAATCAAGTCAAAAGCTAACAAATCAGAACAAAACAAGAAAAAGTATGGTGCTGGAGTGGTAGGGTTTGGCGTTCCCCCAACTTTATTTATTTATTTATTTTTGCATAGGCACAGTAAGCAGGGAGCAAGTGTTACAGAAGACTGAACACAACAACAACGATGGATAGGAACCTCTACCTAGAGACTCTATCCTAGACCCTGACCTATAACCTGCGCAAATATCAAGATCGCTAGCTACAGTGGCTTGATTTTCTCACACACAACCGAGAGGAAACTTTCCTGGCATCACAAAAAAAGCCTTTGGGATGGGGGTAATGAGTATATATGGAGCCAGGGGTTGATCCCATGATGGTATGCTTCAAGGATGGAGAAACCCTGAATCTCTTAGGCCACGGAAATTCCCTTTCTTCCCCAAAGCTTATTTTCCAGTTTCTTTCTTTTTTTTTTTTTTTTTTTTTGTTTTTGTTTTTGTTTTTGTTTTTGGGCCACACCTGGCAGTGCTCAGGGGTTACTCCTGGCTGTCTGCTCAGAAATAGCTCCTGGCAGGCACGGGGAACCATATGGAACACTGGGATTCGAACCAACCATCTTAGGTCCTGGATCAGCTGCTTGCAAGGCAAACACCGCTGTGCTATCTCTCCGGGCCTATTTTCTAGTTTCTTAAGTTGTACAAACAAGTTATTTCAGTGAGTCCTTTCCTTTCTTTCTTCTTGATAAATGTTTGCTTGATTATGAACTTTCCTCTTTAACACTGTTTTTGCTGTATCCCACAAGTTATGGTAGCTCATATATTTATTCTCATTTGTTTCTAGGAAACTTCTGAATTCCTTCCTGATCTACTCGTTTTTCAGTAATGAGTTATTTAGTTTCTAGGTGTTTGAGGTATTTCTACATTTCTATTTGTGATTAATTCTAAATTCAGAGAATAATGATCTTCTGATAAGGCAGTTGGTATGATTTTTATCCTCTTGACTTTGCTGAGGTATGTTTTGTTTCCAGCAGGTAGTCTAATTTGGAGAATATACTATGTGCATTAGAGATAAGTATATTTGGCTTTCAGGGAATGAAAAGGGATATATGGGGCCTGTGAGGTGGCGCTAGAGGTAAGGTGTCTGCCTTACAAGCACTAGCCAAGGAAGGACCGTGGTTCAATCCCCTGGCATCCCATATGGTCCCCCCAAGCCAGGGGAAATTTCTGAGCACTTAGCCAGGAGTAACCCCTGAGCATCAAATGGGTGTGGCCCAAAAAACAAACAAAAAAAAGGGATATATGTTATAATCTAAGCTTCTCTCTTCCACTTTTTCATTCAAAGCAAGTAATTCTTTTTGTGTTTTAGTCTAGTTGATCTACTGAGAGATGATATAGCAGGGTTGAAGTCTCCTTTTATTATTATTATTATTATTATTATTATTATTATTATTATTATTTGGTTTTTGGGCCACACCCGGTGGTGCTCAGGGGTTACTGCTGGCTGTCTGCTCAGAAATAGCTCCTGGCAGGCACGGGGGACCATATGGGACACCGGGATTCGAACCAGCCACCTTTGGTCCTGGATCGGCTGCTTGCAAGGCAAACACGGCTGTGCTATCTCTCCGGGCCCTCCTTTTATTATTATTTTGCTATCAATATTCTTTTCAAATCAATTAGCAGTGTTTTAAAATTTCTACTGCTTCTTCATTAGGTGTATATATGTTTAGAAGTATGAGTAGTTTTTGATCATTAAGAAATGGCTTTTGTGGATGTTGGAACATTGAAACTCTTAGGGTTGCTCCTTTGTACTTAATTTTGTTTTGATCTTGCTGCTTTCAGTATTCTATCTCTGTGGTTTTGTCATTCTGATTAGGATATGTATTTGGGTTATTTTTATTTGGACCTCTTTTAGCTAATACACCCAGGCCTCAGGGATGTGACACGTACATGCACTCTTATGCTCTGGGAACTTATCATCAGTGATGACTTTGACTGTTGCTTCTCATAGGAGTTGTCTTCCAGGCCCTCTAAGACCCCAATGATTCTTATTTTGATTCTTTTGAATTCATCCCAAAGTTTTCTTGTCATCTGTTTATTTATTTACTTTTTTCTTTTTTGAAGCTTCACTCTGACACCATATTCTGTTGTTATATGGATCTTTTCTGCACTTCATCTTCTAGTTCACTGATTTATTCCTTAGCAGCTATTGCTCTGCTAGGGAGTTTTTCATTTTTCTTTAAGTTTTTCATTTTGCCTCCATGTTTTCCTGTTCTATCATTTCTCTTTGAATTTTTTCTCATGTCCACTCTTTTATCCTCTTGTGTTTTATTGATCATTGTTTCTTTCAACTCATTAAGCATTCTAAGCATTTTCATTCTGAAGTCCTTTTCAGGAATATTATATGTGGAGGATAGTACTTAATGGGTCTTCAGGATTACAATCTCTGTTCAGAAAAAGTGGTAGGTTTTGAGTTACTTTACCATGGTTCTCTTTGTAGTCTGGAGTATGTCTTTCAGGCTTCATTGTCAGCCCTCCTTCACCAATGTCAGGGAGGTTTTTGGGGAGTTTTATAAGATTGGGAGGTTATCTTGCAGCTGCTTTAATATCCACCCACTTAAGAAGCCACACCTTTGGGCCTTATCTCTGACCAATGAGAGAGGTCACAAGTCTGTTTGTTCCTGTTGATCTGGTCCCACCAAATGTTGGCAGCCTCTAGGGAAATTGTTGTTTCCCTTGTAGGTTCCTGGAGTTCCATGCAAGCTGTCCTCTCAGGAAACCATATCTCTGTATGGTTAGTTTTCTATTTTAAACTTTAATTTAATATTTCATTTGATCTTCAAAAAAATCCCTACTCTTGGTCCCAAGATATTGTACAGCAGATGGGTTCAACCTGAATTTGATACCCACCATCACACATGGTGATTCTCTGAAACCTACAAGGATTGATCCCTTTGTACGGAACCATAAGTAAGCAATGAGTACCACTAAGCATATCTTCCTCCCCACCGAAATAATTAAAAAGAATTAATGTAACTGTTCTTGACCTCATGCAGAATTAAAGCATCCCTGCTGGAAACATCATCAGAAACTTATCTCCCTCTAAATCCCAGGAATATATCCAAATCAGGTAAGTACTATGCATGGGTGGAAAGTAATCTTGCCTCAGAGCATCCTTCAGAAAATGAGATCCCCTTCAGAGATGACCTTAAAGCAAACAATAAGAAGAGTTATAAAACCTAAGCCCAGCAGAATTGTGACCATGAAATGTATAGACTTATGAACAAATGTTTTTTGTTTTGTTTTTCTTTTAGGGGGCCACAAAAAAACACTGCTCAGGTGACATTTCTGACTGTGCTTAGGAGTGATGACTATATGTGGTGCCACAGATTTTAACTGAGGTCAACAGAATACAAGGCCATTGCTTTATCCTCTGCACTATTTCTCCAGCCCCTTAGTTATTTTACATTGTTATTTAAAGTTATTTTAAAATTGGGGCTGGAGAGATAGCATGGAGGTAAGGCATTTGCCTTACATGCAGAAGGATGATGATTCAAATACCGGCATCCCATATGGTCCCCTGAGCCTGCTAGGAGCAATTTCTGAGAGTAGAGTCAGAAGTAACCCTGAAGCACTGCCAAGCGTGACCCCCAAAAAAAGTTATTTTAGGGGCCGGGAAGGTGGCGCTAGAGGTAAGGTGTCTGCCTTGCAAGCGCTAGCGTAGGACGGACAGCAGTTCGATTCCCCGGCGTCCCATATGGTCCCCCCAAGCCAGGGGCGATTTCTGAGCGCATAGCCAGGAGTAACCCCTGAGCGTCAAACGGGTGTGGCCCCCAAAAAAAAGTTATTTTAAAATTAGGGCCGGGAAGGTGGCGCTGGAGATAAGGTGTCTGCCTTGTAAGCGCTACCAAGGAACGGACCGCGGTTCGATCCCCCGGTGTCCCATATGGTCCCCCCAAGCCAGGGGCGATTTCTGAGCACATAGCCAGGAGTAACCCCTGAGCGTCAAACGGGTGTGGCCCAAAAACCAAAAAAAAAAAAAAAAAAAAATTTATAAGGTGATCTGTTAACGAGCAATAATGAAAATTGTGTCTAAAATAAAATCACAAAAGCCATTGTTCTAGAAAAAAAGGAAGGAGAGGGAGGGAGGGAAGAAGAAAGGCAAAGGAAAAAGAAAAAAGAGGGAGAAAAAGTGAATTAAGTCTGTTTCTGATACTGGCTTGTACATTTGAGACATCCCGACACTCTGCTTGCCAAAGGAACAAACAGGGTAGACCAAGAGTTGTGGCCAAGAAAGGTAGAAATAAATTTTTTTTGTTTTTTGGGGGCCACACCCGGTGACACAGAGGAGTTACTTTTGGGTATGCACTTAGAAATCGCTCCTGGTTTGTGGGACCAGATGGGATCAAACTGTAGTCTGTCCTAGGCTAGCACCAGCAAGGCAGACACACCTTATCACACTGCGCCACTGCTCCAGCCCCAGAAATAAATTTTTTAACAAATTACTATCTAACTCACTTTCTAAAAATCTTTAAATATCCTAATTAAATTCCTATATTCACCACACTTAAAAGGAAATTGATCATTTCCCAAATTTTTATCTCAGCAAATGTCTGTACAAGTCAACTTTCAAGACCATAATGAACGCAATCAATCTTCTGAATTTTTATTGGCCCCTCTCCCATCTTCACACCCCATAGTCTTACCTTCAAAACATATTCTTTCCATTGGTTCCATATCTTAGCTATTGTATTAGTGCATCAATAAACATTGATATGTATATAGTATTTTATATAAAGTGCTTTGATGTACAAGGGCATGAATCTTGGCACTACTTGGTCACATGACCCCAAGAGCATTGCTTGGTATAACTTTCATAATAATAATTTTTAAAGTCACACATCAGATCATGCTATTCATCAACTTATAAGTTTCTGAAGAGGATAAACCCAAACACTTTACTATGTTCTAAAACACAGTTTTCCAAGTTAAATCATTTTCTAGATTTGAAGCCAATACTCTGAAATAAGAATTTCAAAATGAAACAACATGAAAATATCAGAATCAACTGTAAAGAGAAAATTATATCAAAATTTGTGTGTGTGTGTATGTGTAAGATTGCAATATAAAATATATTTCTTACTAAGGAAAACATTTTGAAAGTCACTGACTAATAATACCCTAAATCTTTGTTCATCTACTGGTAAAACCTCCTAAGAGCTCTCTGCTCACAGAATTGCACAGCCTTTTTCAGGTAACTGTTGTGTTTTCAAGAAGAGGAACCAGACCCCTCATTAGGTCCTGAAGGCAAACTTAAAAAGCTCTTCTCCTCATTATGTGGCAAGAAGGAATCCTTTTATCACTCTGCTCTCAACTCACACCTACTTGTTCTAGAAAAGCTGACTCACCATTTCTCTAGCACCATCTATACCCTCTTGCCCATGGTCTTGTATACTTACTGGTTTGCTCTCTGCCTTTCTCAACCCTTCTGATGGTTAACTTTGGGTCCTTGTGAAACGTGTGTAAAATTACTGTGTAAACCACCAGATATCTTCTGGGCTACAACTTTTTATCATCTTTTAGTTTAATAGCTTATGTGGGCCCATGTTCAATTGTTCTGTTAGTGATAGAAACAGGATGTCTGGGATGGTGGCCCAGTTGTCATTTCTCCTAGTTTCTCCCACATTGTCAGGGGCCATGAGTTTTCACATTTATATTGTCCATGAAGACATAAAGACTTCCAGGTCCTCAAGGTCTTATGATGTCCTGAGCTAAACTCCACCATCAGGCTGCTAGGGTTTGAAACCTGCTTCTCATTGACCCCCTGGTCCACACACACACACACACACACACACACACACACACACACACACGCACACACACACACACAACACAGGTGCGCACACATGTAAGAAAGAAAGTGAGGGAGCCAGAGCAATAGCACAATAGGACGTTTGCCTTGCACACGACCCATCCAAGACAGACCTTGGTTCAGTCCGTGGCATTCCATATGATTCCCCTGAGTCAAGAGCGATTTCTAAGAGCATAGCCAGGAGTAATCCCTGAGCATCACAGTGTGTGGCCCAAAAATAAAAATAAAAATAATTAGGTACATTCAGCATTCCCTCTTTTTATTTATCTTACTTATTTCATATTAAATGCCTCTGTTCTCTGACTTGCAAATTAAGCTTGTTATTTATTTATTTATTTGTTTCTTTGAAGGGCATGCTGGACAGCTTACTCCTGACTCTGCATTCTGGGATCACTCCTGGTAGGGTTCAAAGGGACTGTACGTAATGCCAGAGACTGAACATGGGTCCACTGTGTATAAAGTAAGAGTCCTCCCCACTGTACCATCTCTTTAGCCCCAACAAATGAAATGTAAAGTGATTAAATGAGTCATCTTAATGATCTGCCTCTTTCTGCCACCACAACACTGACACATTGGGTTTCTGATTATCCTGCATTGCCTCACTTCCACCCACACCTCAGACAACATCTTTGTGCTTTGGGGACTATCACTGCTTCTCTTGTATTTTCATGAAACAGGGGCACATTAAGACGCCTTCTAACACCATCATGAAAACAAAGAAAGCACTGCTAAAGCAGTGTCAGTGGGAGAGTCGGAAGCATTCACTTGGCAGCCGCTGGAGACAAACCCAAATGTTGTGATTTCTTGGCCTGCATGTTGTGAGGCTGCAGCTGATTAAGCCTAGGCCTCCAGTAGTCAGGGACATCCCCAGAGCTTCGCCCTAATGCCTGGGTTTACTGGCAGCACAAACCCCTCAAAAGTGAGCACTGTAAAGGCCGAGTTGCAAGCTTTGTTAGCAGAGAGCCAGATTCCATTTCAGGACTTCGTGGTCCTCCAAACACTGGCAGTAGCAACCCTGTAGCACCAAACAGGAAGTAGCTCCTAAGTACCACCAAACTCAGTCCAAGGGCTCATACTTCAAGCTCTTCAAGCACCTTGGAACTAGAAGTAAAATGTCTATTCAACACGCTGGGGAGTGGGGAGTGACACAATGAAGAAAGCAGATTTTTCTCCCACCCAGAGATCACCATGAGTGAAAAGTGGGGGCAGGGGAAAGTGCCCCTGGGAGTCCATCTCTGAAGTAGATTCCAGAGTTTGAAAAGGGGCCTCATCCCCCCCCCCCCCAGCCCATCCAGCTTGTCTGCCCTCCCAAGGTTCTTAGGATTATCTCCTTGATCTTTCTTTAATTCTTTCCAGGTGCCCAACCATAAAAGGGGCTGGTATGCTAAGCTGAAGAGTTTGAACTTTCCTCCAAGGGCTGTCCTTTGAAGAGTGTAAGCAGGGGAGTGACCCTTCATTGGGGTGTCTCTCCTGGAGAGATCTTCCCTGGGAAGAGTGGGGGTGGAGAGCTGAGTTCCTGGAAGCAGGAAGGCCTTGGCAGACAATGGTTTTCATCACTCTATTTCAGTTTTGTTTTGTGTTATTTGGAGTCTCTACAACCAGCAGGACTTATTCCTGGCTTTGCACTCAAGATTCATTCCTGGTGATGCTTGGGAAACCATATGAGGTGCCAGGGTTTGAAGCCATATCAGCCATGTGAAAGGCAAGCTTATTCTCTGTTCTATCATTCTGGTCTCATCCTCTCTCTATTTTGGTTTTTTTTTTGGTTTTTGGGTCACACCCGGCAGTGCTCAGGGGTTATTCCTGGCTCCAGGCTTAGAAATTGCTCCTGGCAGGCACAGGGGACCATATGGGGCACCGGGATTTGAACCGATGACCTCCTGCATGAAAGGCAAATGCCTTACCTCCATGCTATTTCTCCGGCCCCTCTATTTTGGTTTTGAGCCACACTCAATAATGCTTAGAAGTCTCTGTGCTGAGAAGGGGCTCCTGGAGGTGTTTTGGGGATCCATGTGATAGAACCCAGAATTCCCATACGCAAAACACACACTGCAAATCCCCCCCCCCCCAACTACAGCTCTCTGGCTGGTTTTTCATTCTAAACACCCACAGGCAGTGACACTCTGTGGCCCAGAGATGGAAAAACAAAAACAAAACCCCTGGTGCTAAGAAGCTGCAATAGATCTTTCTAGCAAACAGACTGGAACCTAAGATTTGGTTTCTGGTAAAAGCAATAAAAAAAGACAGCAACTCCTGAGACGACTGTGAGAATGCAAAGGGTAATTCACAGACACTCCCAACACCTCTAAATACTAGCTCTCCTTTAGAGATGCCTCAGGAGGCAAAGCTCTGGGAAAGACAGATGCCAGTCGGAGCCAAGCATGAGCACTGTGGCAGGCGTGCAAAGCCAACAGTTGACTAACAGACTGGCCTGGAGCTGGGAAGGAAAAGCAGAAGATAGCAGACGCAGAGCAAAAACTGCAATTCTGAAGAAGGTAAACAAAGGAGTAGAGCCTGGATGGGACAGACAGAGGCCAAGGAAAAAGCATAGGCAGGTCGCAGGGCTTCTATTTCTTCCTTTCTGAGTCCAGACTCGGGGCTTCTCAATCAGGAGAGGGGCCAGCGAGCCGAGCCCACAAAAGGTGGAGGCTGGAGGGCCCCAGAGCTCAGGTTTTTGTCTGCAAACCCGGCTTCCGAGGTGCCTAACAGTGTACAAATAGTGAAGCCAGGCCCAGCCGGGCCAATTCTTTTGGGGGCCTCGGCTCTGCATGGGAATTATTTGTTCTCCATATCACCTCTCCTCAGGGGACTTCAAGGAATCAGCAAATCCCTCTGCCTCAGAGCCACCAATCCCCAGCACAACCCATTCACACACAGCGGGGTGGCTGGGGATTAATTGGAGGGGGAAAGCGGTGAATTCCAGAGAGTTTTTTCTCCTCGCCTCACAGCCGGTGGTCGGGGATATTGCCACATGAAAGCTGACTTGTCAGTAGCAACCATCTTTGCAGGCTGATACGTTCCAGAAAATGCACCGGCCTCATGGAGAAACTCAGCTGAAGTGGGGGTACGTGTCTGGAGGGGGGTGTCATTCCCCAAAGGTCCACATTTGTGAGTCCCAATTCTAGCCCCCTCCGATGGTTTCCAAAAACAAAGAGAAAGCAAGAGGGTCCTACTTTTTTCAATTTCTCTCTCTCTCTCTCTCTCTCTCTCTCTCTCTCTCTCTCTCTCTCTCTCTCTCTCTCTCTCTCTCTCTCTCTCTCTCTCTCTCTCTCTCTGTCTCTCTCTGTCTCTCTCTGTCTCTCTATCTCTCTCTGTCTCTCTCTCTGTCTGTCGCTCTCTGTCTCTCTCTGTTTCTCTCTCTGTCTCTCTCTGTCTCTCTCTGTCTCTCTATCTCTCTCTGTCTCTCTCTCTGTCTGTCGCTCTCTGTCTCTCTCTGTTTCTCTCTCTGTCTCTCTCTGTCTCTCTCTGTCTCTCTCTGTCTCTCTCTGTTTCTCCCTCTCTCTCTCTCTCTCTCTCTCTCTCTCTCTCTCTCTCTCTCTCTCTCTCTCTCTCTCTCTCTCTCTCTCTCTCTCTCTCTCTCTCTCCCCCCCAAACACCCTAGAGGGTCCTACTTTTTTTTTCTGGTTTCCCCCCAATTGAGAGTGTTGTTTGGGCAGGATTTGCTGGAGAGAGTTTAAAGGGGGTAGATGCTGGGTCCTATAGGACCCGGGAAAAAGGGCAGTGAGTGGGCAGCAAGGTGAAGGAAACCCCAGGGTGTCCCCTACTGCTGCCTACCAAGCCCTCCCCTCTCTTTGTAGGGCTCAGACTGCTCAGCGGGCGCCTACCTTCCCCCCATTTGCAGGGTAAACGGAGTCAAGGGTCTGGCAAGCAGTACTTCAACTCAGAGGGGCTGGGGTGGCCCCGCAGGGCAAGTTAAAAAGAAATGCAAACCTCAAATATTTGGTTCTATGGGAACAGCTCCTGGGAACCCCGACCCCAGAAAGGGCAAGTCCTCTTCACTTCCTGACCCTCTGAAGTGTACAGACACGAAGCATCAGGGCGCAAACCTGGGTTTTTTTCGAACCTTTTCAAAGGCAAATTCTGCAGATTGCCCTTCCCACCCGTCTCCTGCCCCAGCCCTCTGAACTCTCCTCCCAGTTCCTCACCCATCCTTAAGCTGTTGCAGAGAATTTCCTGAAACAGGCACCAAGTTCAGAGTTCAGAGACTGAACCCAGAGAGCTGCAGTTCATAGCGAGGGGTGCAGTTGAATAAACAGAATCGAATAAACCTGATCGAGCCAGATCAGGTAACCCCCAACAAGTCACAGTCTCAAGGAGGAACCCCCTTATCATGATGAATGAAGATACCTGCAGCGGGTTGAAGGGAAGCAGAGATATTTTATGGTTTGTAAAATCAATCAAGGTGGGTACCTTGATTGGTTAGTGATAGTCATGGAAGATCTTAGGGAAGTGGGACCCCAGGAGGACAAAGATTTCAAAATTAAAAAATCAGTCCAAGGCACACAAAGAAAAAAATATTAAAACGTAAGCCATTTGTTGCTGTTTAAAACAACAATAATCCCAAAACAATACAACAGTGACTTGAAATTTGCAGCACTTGAAATTTCCCCTCCCTAGAGAATGGCCTAGTCTCTTGGGCATTATTTTAGGTTTTCAGTCCATTTTTTGGTGGTTCTCTGACCAGACAACTGGAGAGCATGAATAAGAAATCCACAGAACAGATAATACTGAGCAAGTTGCTTCTTCTCTCCCCGCCTCAGTTTCCCCGCCTTTAAACTTGGTAAACAAGACCAGATTTCCTTCCAATCGAATCCAACCCCTTCCATCTTTAGATTCCTTGGATACCTCAGTCAGGTATTCAAATATTAGCCAAAGTGGGGGTAGTGGGGTCTCCAAGGTAATTTCATACTTGATAGAATATCAAAGCATTTGACTAATCCTCATTCTAAGCAAACAATCCCAAGCATCTGCCCCTCCCCGACAACCACTTAGAGACCCTCAGATCTATTTGATCATGATGAGAACTGTTCAACATTTGGAAATTAATAAGAGGAGCAACTTGACGTCACGCCTTTGAACACATGGGTGCAACTGGTGCTGGGTCTCCACTGCAATGAACAGAGTCCCCAGCCCCAAAGACTTGGGTATTTAACATGCTCAGTAAGATCACCAAAGAGATCTAGGTCAGCTACCCATTTGCCACTGAGTCTTATCCAATCAACAAGCTCGTCTGGGGTTCCCCACTGAAGCCCACTGTCACCCAAAGAGATGCTCTCCTTTTTCTTACAGCAAACTGGTCTGTCCTCAATGAAACCTTTCAGGTTCAAGGCTTCACTTGGGCAGCAACTATATACTGCAATGACTATTATTATTATTATTATTATTATTATTATTATTATTATTATCCATATTATTCCGATGGATTATTTTAATTCTCTCCACTTTGATCAAGTCGGTTTCCAAAACTAACAGCGCCACACACACACACACAAACACACACACACACACACAATTCCTGGTCCCACTTAGCTTTGCCTCACAGCCTAGAGGGCAGAATTCTTCCACTCTGGCTTCAAGGCCATTTTAACCCTTAGCAGTCTGCTTCCCACATAAGATGGGTTCCCATGGGTTGCCAGCAAACAGAGACAATACGTTGGGCTCCTGCAGAGAAACGAGATGGTTTTCAGCCTTTAATGAAGTGAAGATCCAAGTGGCAGATGCAGTTCGCACACATTGGAGCCAAGCCCTGGCTGAGAAGAGGCTTTTTGCTCCAAATGCTCCGCAGTTCACTAAGAGTAGCTTCAGCTAATAAAAATAACTCCGACTTGATGGTGCCAGCAGCCATTTAAACCAGTTAAAAACACTATTTCTCTTAATACTGGCCAAATGTTAAGGTGGAATCTTAAGGATCATGTGGACTTCATGAGTGAAGAAGCCAAAGAAATGGAAGGAAGTCAGGCACCTGTCCAAAGTCACATAGAAAGAAATCAGGTACCTCTGTCCAAGGTCACAGAGAAAGATGGAGAGCAGGGAGAGAGCAGGGGCAGAATTTATCTAGCTTCAATAGCAGGTGTTAAAGCTGAAACGCTAAATGCAGGACCTGAGGGCTGTGTGTGACAGAGAGAAGCCTGGATAAAGAACAGGGAGGCCAGAGTTCAAGTTTCTGGCTCAGGCAAATCTATTTTTATCATGTCTTAATTTCCCTCTCTATAAAAGGAAGATAAAGAATTGAAGTCATTTTTCCCAAGACTTAGTCATTCACTTTTCTTTTACTTTTACCACATGCTCATGCCATTCATACTAATATTTTATAACCTTTTAATTTTATTTCTTTCTTTCTTGGGTTTTCTGTTTTGTTGTTTTTTGTTTGTTTTTGTTTTTTTTTGGTGTTTGGGTCACAGTCAGTGGTGCTCAGGGGTTACTCCTGGCTCTGTGCTCAGAAATTGCTCCTGGCAGATAAAGGGGACCATATAGGATCCCTGGGAATTGTACCAGGTCCGTCTTGTGTTGGCCACATGCAAGGCCAAGGCTCTACTGCTCTACCGCTGTGCTATTGCTCCGGCCCCTAACCGTTTTTTTGTTTGTTTGTCTGTTTTTTGTTTTTTTGTTTTTGGGCCACACCCGGCGGTGCTCAGGGGTTACTCCTGACTGTCTGCTCAGAAATAGCTCCTGGCAGGCACGGGGGACCATATGGGACACCGGGATTCGAACCAACCACTTTTGGTCCTGGATCGGCTGCTTGCAAGGCAAACGCCACTATGCTATCTCTCCGGGATTTTTTTTTAAATAAATTAGGTCAGCCGGAGAGATAGCATGGAGGTAAGGCGTTTGTTTGCCTTGCAAGCTGAAGGATGGTGGTTCGAATCCCGGCATCCCATATGGTCCCTGAGCCTGCCAAGAGATATTTCTGAGCCAAGAGCCAGGAGTGACCCCTGAGCGCTGCTGGGTGTGACCCAAAAACTAAAAATAAATAAGTAAATAAATAAATTGGGTCAGAGCAATAGTACAGTGAGTAGGGCACTTGCCTTGAGCACAGCCTATGTGGGTTTGATCCCTGGCATTCCATATGGTTCCCTGAGTCTGCCATGAGTAATACCTGAGTGCAGAACCAGGAGTAATGCCTAAACACTGCTGTATGTGGCTCACTCCCCCCAAAACAAAACAAGTAAATAGCTTATTGAATGAAGAATGACTGGCTCTAAATAGATAAAATAATAATAATAATAATAATAATAATAATAAATGTGATAAAAATAAGGTAGTTAAATTCTACCTAGATATTTTATTTGGGGTATGGAATTGGATTTGCGGAACACTGGTGGTACTCAGGGATTAGTCCTGGTTCTATGATCAAGCATGTCCCAGAGACCATATGTGGCACTGTAGATTAAAGCAGGGTAATCTACATGCAAGGTGCATTTAAGGGCCAACTTCCTGTATTATCTCTCTAGCTTTAGCTAAATACTCCCATCTCTCCTCTCTCTCTCTCTCTCTCTCTCTCTCTCTCTCTCTCTCTCTCTCTCTCTCTCTCTCTCTCTCTCCCTCTCCCTTCTCTCTCTCTCCCTCTCCTTCTCTTGGAGGGCTAGGGGCAGAGGGGTGTATATCCAGCTATGCTCAGGGCTTACTCCTGGCTGGGCTCTGGGGGCCATATGCCATGCTTAGGATGAAACCTGACTTAGCTGCCTGCAAGGCAAGTGCCCAGTTCACCACCAGTTAGCTACTTTTGCCCACCTAAGGCTCCAGACCTTAACACTAGTCTTAACCTTAAATAAAATTGGAGAATATGGAAGTTAAGATAGTGCAAAGTAGTTAAGTATATTGAAGTCATTCTAATATGCACAGGCTAAATTTTTCTCCTCAATATAACTAGGTGGGAAGATAATCTAAAAGATTAACATTGATTAGAGAGATGGTATAGAGTGTAGGGCACTTATAATGAATACCACCAACACTAATTCAATTCCCAGCATCCTATATGGTCCCCTGAGCCGCATCAGAAGTGGTTCTTGAGTTCAAAGCCAGGAGTCAGCTCTGTTGACCACTGTTGGATATGGCCCCCAAACCAACTAATAGATGAAAGATTAACAACTTTCTTTTTTTTCTTTCTTTCTTTTTTTTTTTTTTTTGGTTTTTGAACCAAACTGGGTGACACTCAGAGGTTACTCCTGGCTATGAGCTCAAAAATCGCTCCTGGCTCGGGAGACCATCTGGGATGCCGGGGATCAAACCGAGGTCTGTCCTAGGCTAGCGCAGGCAAGGCAGATGCCTTACTGCTTGTGACACCGCTCTGGCCCCAAGATTAATAACTTTCTTTCTTTTTTTGTTTGTTTTTTTTTTGTTTTGTTTTGTTTTTGTTTGTTTTTGGGCCACACCTGGCGGTGCTCAGGGGTTACTCCTGGCTATCTGCTCAGCAATAGCTCCTGGCAGGCACGGGGGACCATATGGGACACCGGGATTCGAAGCAACTACCTTTGGTCCTAGATCGGCTGCTTGCAAGGAAACGCCGCTGTGCTATCTCTCCAGGCCCAAGATTAATAACTTTCTATCTTAGTTCATATGATACAACATCTGGATTCTATTGACCTAGTTATTGCAACTAGAAGTTTTTTCAAAGCAACTGTCGAGTTCCATCTCCTATTTGATCACTTGATATTGTTTGTTTCTATTTCAGCATTTCCAACTCCAACACATTTCTAATATAAAAGAAATGGTGAATGACTATTGAATTTTGCACTTAATTCACTATTACCCAGTATTTTCTAACCTGAAGAAAAAATAAAATAGAAAGAGATCTTAAAAACAAGGAATCATAATAATCAATTTGTTTGAATTGAAAAAGTAATTAAGACTTTTTTTGGTAGGGATGAGAATGGGGTTAGGGCCAGGCAGAGAGATAATATAAGTTGAAAGGCCTTGCCTTGTGGCAAACTCTGGTTATATGGTCAGTCCCCTGAGCACTGTCAAGAAAGATTCCAGAGAAAAGAGCCAAGAGTGAAACCTAAACCCCACCCCCTTCACATACATAAAAGACTTCTCTGGGAATTGCTTTCCATGTGTACAAGATAAAGTGCCCTACACCAAAATAGTCGTTTTTCTATTTCATTTAGTGTTCACCGGTGGATTTTCAAAGTGTAGTGGGAGGCTCTAAAATAATCAATATCTTTGCAAGCCAAACTATTTTCATAATAAACTAACATTTCATGCAATTTTTACTGTTTTCCAGGGAATACAGGAAGTCAAGTATTACAACAGAAAGACAGAGCCAAAGATAGGAAATTTAGCCATTTTCCACTGACACAGAAATAATGCATGTCATTCCTACATTTTTCTAGTTTTGGAAAATATAAATATAACTATTTTTCATAACAATTAGGCGATTTACTTACAGCAAATGTTATTTTAAAAACATGTTTTCTATGTCTCAATGTTATTTCTAGTATGGCACTTATAATTTACATCGATAAAGTAGGTGTTGGATAAAATCCAAATAAGTTTTGTAAAATATAGACCAAAGGCTAGAGCAATAAACAGTGGTCCTCAAACTACGGCCCACAGGCCACATATTGTATTTATTCTCATTTTGTTTCTCCACTTCAAAATAAGATGTATGCAGTGTGCATAGAAATTTGTTCATAGTTTTTGTTTTTACTGTAGTCTGGCCCTCCAATGGTCTGAGGGACAATAAACTGGCCCCTCTTTAAAAAGTTTGAGGACCACTGACAGTGGGTAGGGGTTTTCCTTGCACACGGCCTACCTGGTTTTGATCCCAAGATCCCATATGATCCCCTGAGCCTGCCAGGAATAATTTCTGAGTACAAAACCAGAAATAACCCCCAAGCACTGCTGGGTGTGGCCCAAAAACCAAATAAATAAATAAATAAATAAATAAATAAATAAATAAATAAAAATATAGCCCATATAAGCATAAACATTATACCTCCTGCAATGTAACATACCTGCTCAAACATTGGCCTGGACAGGACAAATAGGACAAAAAACAAATAAGAAGTTCTTAAGAAGCTTTAGAAAATATATTCTTTCACAAATTATCTTTAGTGTTGAGTCTAAATTGCTTATTGAGTTATCACAATGTTGTAATTAAGCTTATTTTTCATTTATTGAACCACATCTAATTTGGGGATTACTACTGTCTCTGAATATAGAGATCACTCCTGGTGGGGCTTGGGGACCATACAAAGTTATGGTGACTGAATCCAGGTCATCTGTGTGCAAGATAAGAACTTTACTCACTCTACTATCTCTTCAGTCCTAAGTTTGGTTTCTTAAGTAGCAAAAAAATGCCTAAAATATTGGAATGCCTTGGTTATCTGATCAAATAATTAAATCAACAAGTTGGACCAATGCATCATAGGAATTTTAACAGTTAAAGCTATTTGGCCAGACACTGATTGTGACTATCAGCTGTGACCATGACCAAAAAGCAGTAATTGTCAATTAGTGTGTTTCACATAGATAAGGCCAAAGTGTTTTCACACCTGGACCAAATGTCTCATTCTCATTTTGATTCTGTGAGCTCAATTTGCAAAGGGAATTAACATTTATTTTTCTTTTAAGTGGTTTCTATGGATACCTTGCATGAAGCATTTCATTCACATCTATCCAATTTATGCCTCATTTAAATTTAAATGTGCTTTCCCTTCCTCTAGAATTTTTTTTGTTTTGTTTTTGTTTTTTCGGGTCACACCCATTTGATGCTCAGGGGTTACTCTTGGCTAAGCACTCAGAAATTGCCCCTGGCTTGGGGGGACCATATGGGATGGCGGGGGGATTGAACCTCGGTCTTTCCTTGGCTAGCGCTTGCAAGGCAGACACCTTACCTCTAGCGCCACCTCACCGGCCCCCCTCTAGAATTTTTATATGACATTTATAACTCACTTCCTAAAAATAACCAATAGAAAGCATTTACACACAAAATTTTAAATTAGTGCTTATAAAGTTTCAAAATGAGAGAGGACCACAAAGATAGTATAGAAGTTAAGGAACTTGTCTTTCATGAGAAGACCACAGTTTAATGCTTGTACCATAAATGCTTATATCCTGAAGAGTGATCCCTGAACACAGCTGGGTATAAACAAAAAATAAAATAAAAAGGGGAGAGAGATGTAAAACCTATCTCTATATTGTAAAATCACTCCACCTGCAGTATTTCTACCTTTATGTGGACTGGTCTGAAGAAGCAGGGTAGTGCAAACAAATTAATAAACCAAGCTAGTCAGGAATGAGTCATGGAGTCAGTTTGCTGCTCACCTCGTGGTCTCTCTGAGTGCCAAGTCAAACTAACCATTTTTAATTCACCCAGTATAAACTCTACCAGGTGGGAAGAGGGTAGACTGAGAGACAAAAGTACTTATTCAGGTAGTCTTATACATATCAAAAGGATAGGTTTAAAGGGAAGATGGGGCCAGAAAGATAGCATGGAGGTAAGGCATTTGCCTTTCATGCAGGAGGTCATCGGTTCGAATCCCGGCGTCCCATATGGTCCCCCGTGCCTGCCAGGAGCAATTTCTGGAGCCAGGAATAACCCCTGAGCACTGCCGGGTGTGACCCAAAAACTGCAAAAAAAAATAATAATAATAATAAAAAAATAAAGGAAAGAGAAAATTGGGAGAATGCCTTTGCATTGGATTAATAGCTGGATGTTCTTATAATTTTACCATGTTGTTCAAAAAAAAATGTCTTTTTGAAAAATGATAGAAAATTTTTGTTCTACTGTTCTCCACCAGAGGAAGGAACCCCTGGTCAGAACTTATTAAAGTGATTGTTATGTTGCATAAGCGCAGTAAAAGTTGGCTATAAAAGCATCAAAGGTTAAATTGTGCATACAACATTCTCAAAACAATCATATTTTCCTATATCTTTGTCTTATACATATGACAAAAATTTTTCATAGATTTCTCTGAACATAGACATTAGCACATAAAAATAAACATGTGTCTTTCTGCAGATACACTTAATTTGCTAACATTATTACAAAGAGCATTATAGGATACAAGTCTAGAAGAGAGAGACAAAAACATCTTTACTACAGAAATTTATAATCCAGAGTTAGAAGCCTACTTTATATGATTCCTCCCTTTCACACAAACTTTACCTGGAGGGTTAGAGAGATAGAGTACAGCACATTGGATTTTGCATGTGGCCAACTTGGGATCCCCAGCACGGCATATAATCTCTGGAACACTGGCAGGAGTAATTCCTGAGCACAGAGCCAGGGATAAATCCTGAGCATCACACAGTGTGGCTCCAAATCAAACAAAAACAAAAATACCTGACTTGTAATCCTTAAAATGTTTTTATAATTTCAGTGCTTTCAATTATTAAAAGTGAATTATTGAGTGCTTTCATTCCTTACTTGATTTTATTTATTGCTATACTGCAGTTTTCTTACTTAATAGAATTTTATTTTCTGATGAGGTTAAACATTTAATCAATATCTATGATTTCTAATAAGCATAGAAGATTTGAAAAAATATCCTAAAATTACAAAGACTATAGTGACATTAATTATTATAATATTGCTAGCATTTCTAGTTCTAATAAGCACATTATTTTCTTTTCATTTCAGAGGAAATTATAATATATACACTTGTTAGAGAAGAGAAAATAAAAATGTTTTATTTATTAGCTGTTGGGCAAACTTTCTATGCCTGAGCCTACTGTTGGGAACTAGAGTTAAGTTAATTAAGACAAGAAGCCGGCTGGGTGGACAGAAAAACAAGAACCTGGTGGTCAGAACATTGGCACCAGATAACGTGGAACACCACTGGGGCAATGATTCTGTACATGTTCCATCTTGGTATGAGAAAACAGACCCAAAGAAAGAGCCCACAAGAAAGATGTCTGTCTTCAACCACCTGGCTTAGCTTAGAATAGTTCTTAGAAGAATAGTAATGCTTAGAATCAAAGCATGCTATCCCCCCCACAGAGAATGCTATTCCCTGTTCTGGTTTCCTGGTGTAAGGCAATAAATATGTTCTGTGGAAGACTGACAGAGCTCTCAGTCTTTGAGAGTTGACTCTAGTCCTTTTCACTCTCCTTTCTGTCTTGTTTCTTCATCCCCCATAATGGCCCTGCTTGGACTTTGCTCACCAAGGCTGGTCCCAGCACCTCCCAACCAGAAGCATTCACATATGGCTCCAGACTTTCCTAACAACCCTCTCACTAATGGAGATCCACTCTGAGACTCTCAGGTCTCTGTGTGTTTAGAGGAAAGTCCTGCTACTTAATTGGGCCTTTGTTCCCATAATTCTCTGCCCCCTTAAAATGTCTTCTTTAGGCTCTTCACTGCCTATTGCCTAAAATCCTGATCAACTCCCTTCCCAGCCTGAGGACCAAGGGTAACTTTCAATGGCAAGTTTTTAGGGTTTTCCAAATGAAGCAGTACTTGGTGAGCATAACCACTCTATGGGATAGAGAGATAATACAGAGAGGTATGGTGCTTGCTTTGCATGCAGCTAGTCCCTGTTCTATTCCTAATACCCAAGAGAGTCCTCCAAGTACCATCAGGAACGATCCTTGAGCCTAGAGTCAGGAGTAAGCCTTGAGTACTTTTGGGAATAGGCTTAAACTCAACAAAATTCAAACAAATTTAAAAAGTAAAGAAATAATAAATGTGAGGATCCTCACAATCAAGCATGTGCATAATAATATCCCTGGTCATCACTGAATCATAAACAAAGGAAAGATGAAGACTTTCAATCACATTTGCAATGGTTACTATGTTTTGAAATTACAATTTAAGAACTTGTAAGTTAAACTGGTTAATTAGATTTTATACATTGAAAAATGTTCGATACAAAAACTATAAATTTGTTTTCCCCTATCAGCCTAAAATAATTATTTTATATTAAGTTAAAATATTAAATGAAAAAAGGAGAAAAGAACTGTTATCATATTTTAGGCATTCACTGGATGTAAGTTGCATAATATCTCAAAGTCCCAGTCTCATAGAGTTCCTGAAAATATTTATTTTTAATGCTGCTCACTGCAGGGGTTCCTTTTTGATATGTTTCTGCCCTGATTTTCCAATAGTTAAATTTCAACCTGTGTCTAGTCTTAGAAATTTAATCCTTTCACTTTGGAGCCTGAGATTTGCATGCTAGGACCATGGAAGACTCATAAAAATGACAATCATACAACCCTGGACTTAATCATTCTTAAAAATGCCCAGATGATAGGGTTTAGAATCATCCATCAAGAATTCCATTTTATTTTATTTTATTATTTTTTTGATTTTGGAGTCACACGCAGCAGTGCTCAGGGGCTACTCCTGGCTCTACACTCAGAAATAGCCCCCAGCAGTCTCGGGGGACATATGGGATGCTGAGATTCAAACCACCATTCTTCTGCATGCAAGGCAAACACCCTACTGCTGTGCTTGCTCTCCGGCCCCAGGAATTCTATTTTAAGTTGCCTTGGTTCTCTGCCTAGGCATGTGACATTTAGGTCAGAATCTTTAGAAGGAAAAAATAATAATAAAGACCATTTCCTAGTGGCCTCACATCCGGATTACCAGGACCCTACAAGGTAAGATTTTTAATGCCAAAGTGGTTACTCTTATTTATAATATTTAAAAATATTCAATGAAAAATGTCTGATATATTGGGGCCAGACAGCACGATGGTAGGGTGTTTGCCTTGCATGCAGCCAACCCAGGACTGATGGTGCTTTGATTCCTGGCATCCCATATGCTCCCCTAAGCCTGCCATGAGCGATTTCTGAGTGCAGAGCCAGGAGTAACCCTTGGGCACCACTGAGTGTGACCCAAAAAACAAACAAAAATATATATGTGATATAAAATCAAAGAAATGTCAATGATTATAATATATATGATATAAAATCAAAGAAATGTCAATGATTATATACTATGCCAGTCCTGAACTCTATGTCTCTTCCTAGGTTCACCTCTGAACTTCAGATTCAGAGAAGAGGAAGTTCAGGAAGAAAAGGAGAAAGCAGTAGAGGGTCAGAATCTGAAGAAAGTAAACTTAGTAGCTGCACAACACAATGGAGTCTCCTAGTGCAAAGATTCCAAAGTGCCCTGTAAAAAAAAAAAAAATCTGCTTCTGGGGCCGGAGAGATAGCATGGAGGTAGGGCATTTATTTACCTTGCGTGCAGAAGGATGATGGTTCGAATCCTGGCATCCCATATAGTCTGTCGAGCCTGCCAGGAGTGATTTCTGAGCGTAGAGCCAGGAGTAACCCCTGAGCATTGCAGGGTGTGACCCAAAAAACAAAACAAAAGAAAACAAAACATTCTGCTTCATATAAGGCAAAAATGTATCCCTGACCTATTTTTCAGAAAGCAGTGATAAGTATTCTAGCATCAGTCCTTCCAAGGAGCCAAAGCGTCCTGGAAACGTCACGGTGCCATCCAAATCATGTTGAGCTGAGGCAATTGAGAAGGATTTTTAACTTAACCCCCTTATCTGCCTATGAGCAGAGCCTCCCTAAAGAATTCAACAGAGCTCAAATGTGTATATATATATATATATATATATATATATATATATATATATATATATATATATATATATATATATATATATATATATATATATATATCCTCCCCAGGGAAGCTAGATTCTCATCATTGATGACCAGCAGTGAGTACAGCATCTAAACAGATAACAGATATGCCACAAAAAAGCTAGCACATCTCCTAATGGAGGTTGCTCCTAGTGTAGTTGTTGCTCAACTCCAGCTTCCTTCTCTATCAGGTGGATTCACAAGTCTCCAACAATAAACCAAGAAGGTAGAGGGAAAAATTTCCCTATGGCTCCAAGATCTTGTATGCACCAACCACATATGAAGTGAAAGAGTTGACTTTGGGAGGGAATAACTCAAAAGTATTTGTTTTGCAAGCATAAGCAACAAATTCCATCCATCACATCATTCTCTGATAATAGCCAGGATTGATTTCTTTAATACTATGTCAGGAAATGACTTCAAGCACTGCTGGGTGTAGCCCCAACCACATTAAACCTTTGTACCAGTAGAATACATATATCAAACTATTTTGGACTATGCTACTAATAAGACAAAATGTTTTCAGATTGTAACTTGCATTAAATAACAACACCAAAAACTATCATATTAATCTGCCTAATTTACAAAGACATCAGGTGTCATCTAAATAACTGGAGGAGGCTGGAGCGATAGTTTAGTGGTAGGGCATTTGCCTTGCATGCAGCTGATCCAGGACAGACGGTGGTTCAAATCCCAGCATCCCATATGCTCAGAGCCTGCCAGGAGTGATTCTGAATGCAGAGCCAGGAGTGGCCCCTGAGCACTGCTGGTGTGCCCCCCCCCCCAAAAAAAAAGTAAAATAAATAACTGTATAGGATTGCACATATAGTTCAACAGAGCAAGAAGAAACTCCAGAGAACCATATTTAGAACTAGAGAGTACTGGGAATGGGGAAAGGGGTGCGTGGCATTGGCCTTGCATGTGGCCAGCCCTTTTTTAATCCCCAGAGCTGCAAAATGTTTCCAAAACATTGCTAGCAGTCAGGAGTAGCCCTCTGAGTACTGCTTGGTGTGTCCTCAAATCCCCACCCCCACCTGAACTCACACAGACACACAGACACACAGACACACACACACACACACACACACACACACACACACACACACACACACACAAACTTCATAGAGCCAGGGAGATAGTTGAGAGGACAGAGCATAGGTCCAAGATCAATCCCGGGTACTGCCTGACCCTTCAAACACTCTGTGGATGACCCCAAAGCACTTCCAGGTCATGTCCCCGCAAAAACAAAACAAAGACTTGATACTTCATGTCTGTTTTTTCCCTTGGATATTATTTACTATAAATAAATGTTTTCAAATAATAATTTCTTTAAGACAGTGGTTATAAAAATGTTCATAGTTGGGTTTTAGTCATCGAATGTACACCACGCTTCATCAGTGTAACTTTTCCTACCATCAATGTTCTCCAATAAATCAATCTTGATTTTTGCTTTCTTTTGTTTTGAGGCCACACCTACCAGTGCTCAGGGCTTACTCCTGATGCAGTGTCATGGACAGAACTTGGGTCAGCTCTAGGTAAAACAATTGCCCTTCCTGCTGTGTACTACCACTCAGGTTATGCTTTTTAAATTTTTTTGTTTTGTTTTTTGTTTCTTGTTTTGTTTTTGGGACACACCTGGTGGCACTCAGTGGTTACTCCAGGCTCTGCATTCAGAGATTGCTCCTGGTAGGCTTGGGGGATTATATGGGATGTTAAAGATCAAACCCAAATTTATCTCAGGTCAAGAGCATGCAAGGTAAACACTCTACTGCTGTGCTATTGCTCTGGTCCCATTTATTTTGATTGATTGTTTTTTTTTTTTTTTTTTTTTGGATTTTGGGTCACACCTGGCAGTGCTCAGGAGTTCCTCCTGACTCTTTACTCAGAAATTGCTCCTGGCAGGCTAGGGGAACCATATGAGATGCCAGAATTTGGACCATCGTCCTTCTGCATGCAAGGCAAATGCCTTACCTCCATGTTATCTCTCCGGCCCCATCTATTTTGATTTTTAAAGTTAAATTTTATTTGAAAATATGCTGCTTACTTATGTATTTGGTTAGTTGAATGGTTTTTGTTTGGAGGCCATACCCAGCAATGCTCATGACTTATTCCTGTCTGTGCTCAGGTATCACTGATGACAATAGATAGGGGTATCATATGAGGTGTCAGGGATCAAACCTAGATTGGGAGTATGTAAGGCAAAATAATGTCTTTCCAGCTATACTATCTCTCTAGACCAAACATGCAAGTAAATATTACTTTTGAAATCTTTATCACTCTGATTTAAAAGATTACTAAGTTTTGTTATCTTGACCTTTATAAATGCCTTTTAGAATCACTTAGGAAGTTTTTGGAAATTGAATCTAAGTCTCCTATATATGTAAGACCTGTTCTTTACCTCAGAGCCATATCCCTGACCCATTTTTTTAAATTTTATTATTTATTTACTTATTTATTTATATTGAGGGTTTTGAGGGCCACATATAGGGGTGCTTGGGGTTATTCCTGACCCTGCTCTTAGGAATTTCTCCTGGTGGATTCAGGGAACAATATAGAGTGCCTAGAGTAGAACTCATGTTGGCTGTTTACAAGGCAAATGTAAGATGTACATTTGATTTGTAATATTTTTAAATGTGCTAATTGTACTATTTCTCTAGCCTCAGATTCTTGCTTTCTTAACATGCTTCTGAGTAACACTATGTTTTTTCTAAAATTTACATCAAAATCATAAAAGTCTGATATTTTGGTCAACTCTGGGTTTCTAAACTACTGCTTGTTCACAAAATGGAACAATTTTAAAATTCAATTTAGTTTTAATCAGATCTTCAAGCATATTTATTTTAAAACATTTATGATCAACAAGATTGTTCCAATATTTCATGTTCCTAGAAATTTAAAAGAAACCAAAATTTTGTTTTTATTTTTGGCACTCACCCACTGATGCTTTTGAGTTGCTCCTAAATCTGCTCTGGGATCACTCCCAGCAGAGTTCAGGGGACTATTAGGTATGGGGGGGGGGCAGTGGTGGGAAACACATATGGAAAGAGCCTTACCTGCTATACAATCTCTCTAGCTCTGCAGAAAGAAGTTCAACAGATATTCAAGTGTACAGCTTTGTCATGGAATCAAGGATTTAAAATATTTGTAGGACCGGGGGCCAAAGCAATAGCACAGCAGGTAAGGCATTTGCCTTGCACCTGACTGACCAGGGTTCAATCGCTGGCATCCAATATGGTCCCCCGATTCTGCCAGGACTAATTTCTGAGCACAGAGCCAGAAGTAACCCATGAGTGTCACTGAGTATGGCCCAGAAACAAACAAACAAGCAAATTTTCAGGGGAGTCAGAGAGATAGTCTAGCATAGAGGACAGTTACCTTGTGTACAGCTGAACTGGGTCCAATGCCTGGCTTCCAATATGGTCCCTCTGAGTTCTTCAGGGGTGATTCCTAAGAATGCTACAGGGATACCACTGGATGTACCCCCAAACTAAGAAAGGAGATATTATGTTAGTTAAGGCACTTGCATTATGTATAGCTGACACTAAATGATCCCAACATAGCATATAGTCCCCAACTGCCCCCCCCACTTCCAGGTGTGGTACCTAACACCCCAAAATAATCAAATATTGCAGAACTTATGAGAAAATGGGCTCCAAATTTTAAGAGATCAAGATTTTTATGTGTTTATGTGTAGTAAAATAGGGTGAAGGTAGAAAGAAAAGTGTGATTTCTCTTTTTCTTTCTTTTTATTCATTCTTTTTTCACTTTCTCTTCCTTCCAACTTTCTTTTGTTTTCTCTTTCTCATTCTTTTCACACGCTTTCCTTCTTTCTCTCTGCTCTTTCTTCTTTTTCTTCTTTCTTTTTTCTTTCTGCTTTCTTTCTTTTTCTTTCTTTCTTCTTTCCTTTCTTCTTTCCTTTCTTTCTTTCTTTCTTTCTTTCCTTCTTTCCTTCTTTCCTTCTTTCCTTCTTTCTTCTTTCTTTCTTTCTTTCTTTCCTTCTTTCCTTCTTTCCTTCTTTCCTTCTTTCCTTCCTTCCTTCCTTCCTTCTTTCTTTCTTTCTTTCTTTCTTTCTTTCTTTCTTTCTTTCTTTCTTTCTTTCTTTCTTTCTTTCTTTCTTTCTTTCTTTCTTTCTTTCTTTCTTTCTTTCTTTCTTTCTTTCTTTCTTTCTTTCTTTCTTTCTTTCTTTCTTCTATCTTTTTTCGGTCACACCCGGCAGCACTCAGGGCTTACTCCTGGCTCTACACTCAAAAATCACTCTTGGCAGGCTCAGGGGACCATATGGGATGCTGGGATTCAAACCACCATCCTTCTGCATGCAAGACAAATGCCCTACCTCCATGCTATCTCTCTGGTCCTTGGCTTTCTTTCTTTGCTTACTCCTGATGGTGTTGAGGGAACCAAATGCCACGGCGGTGCCAGGGATATAATAGAAGTTATTATAAACTTGGCCACATGCAAGGCAAATACTCTCTCTGGTCCCTAAATTTTTTTAATATCTAGATATGACTTTGCAAACTAACATTTCCAGTTTTTGTTGTTTGCCTTGCAATGGTTAAGAAATGAGGGCTGGAGATAAGAATAAGGCACTTGCCTTACATGTGACTGACTCTAGTTTGAATTCCCAGAACTATATATAGTTCCTAGAACACAGCCAGGAGTGATCCCTCAGCACACCAAGTCTGAGCCCACCCAAAAACAAAATGGAAGGAATGAGATTTCTTTTTTTAATCATGACAGCTGGAGATAGAGAGCTTGGTTTGCACTGTGAATTCATAGCAGTATAATCATCACAGTGATTACATAGAAATAAGCCTTGTGTTGTTTTCCTAAATGTTTTCCTAAATGAGCGCATTTCCTAAATGTTTGAGGCCAGAGGCCAGAGCCCTGGTGCATTGGGAGAGGGAGCTTGCCTTCCATGCAACTGACCTGGGATTGGTCCCCATCATCTCATATAGTCCCTCAAGCATCACCAAGAGTTAATTCAGTAATACAAAGTCAGGTGTAATTTCTGAGCATCTCCAGGGGTAGCTTAAGAAACTAAAACAAGGCCCGGAGAGATAGCACAGTGGCGTTTGCCTTGCAAGCAGCCGATCCAGGACCAAAGGTGGTTGGTTCGAATCCCAGTGTCCCATATGGTCCCCCGTGCCTGCCAGGAGCTATTTCTGAGCAGACAGCCAGGAGTAACCCCTGAGCACCGCTGGGTGTGCCCCCCCCCCAAAAAAATAAACTAAAACAAACAAAAATAAAATAAAAGCTTAAAAAATGTAAAACTTTGCTAAAAATAAAATAAAACAAAAAAATTCTGAGGACTTCAGGGACTATGAATCAGGCAAACCTGTCATTTGAAAATGCTTTGATCAATATCTAGAAAAATATTATTTCCTCATACTTTCAGAGATCCTGACAAGTTTTTTGGGTGGAGGGTTACTTATCCCTTTTCTTTTTTCTTTCTTTTTACCTAAATACCCCACTATCTGATTGGACTACTCTTTCCTACCACCAAGAGACTTATTTTCAGTATTATAAAACACCTGAACAATTCATTTCTGAATTGTAAGACTTACGAAAACATCCAAAGATGGGAGAAAAAAATGACCACAAGTCCTGAAAATAAAGGAGATTTACCTTGAAGAGACATTTTTCCCAGCTAGTCAGTTTTGTTTCATTTCATCCTTGCCCACCACCACTCCTTAAGACTCCATTCAGCAGGATGTAGCCAGATGTGAGTCGATGCCCTATTTTCTACAAGACTGAAAATGAACAACTGATGTTGGAGCTTGGAAACTGGTCTGAAAGCAATTAAGAACTGGTCTCAAGGCAGGGCTCAGTGATGGAACATTTGTCTTGCACTTTGAAACCCTGGGTTCAGCCCTCAGCTCAGGGGAAAGAAAGAGAGCTGGACTCAAAATTAAAACCAGTCAAGTCCTCTGAGCTTGGTTTGCGGAGAATGTAAAGAATGTTTTTCCTTATCTTGTCCTTCCCCCTAGACCTTATGCAAGAAAGATAACAGGTAGATTAAATAATCTAAAAGAAATCATTCTTTATATGGAAGAAAATCCCCCGCAGGGGAATTTATTCACCACCCTGGTGCCCACCTGTCTGCACCCTGCCCTAACTGAAAATCAACTTCCTGTTTCTTCTATAAGTTGCTTCTCTTGACCATGCAGGCATGATGATTGATTCTCTAGGACTTGAGTCCAACCAAGATGATACTATGGGATGATGCTATGGGACATATTCCCTCAGCAGCTTACTGTTAATAAAGTTCTTTTTTTTTTCTTTCGGTGTTGGTTTTTGGGCCACACCTGATGATGCTCAGGGGTTACTCCTGGCTATATGATCAGAAATTGCTCCTGGTTTGGAGACCATAGGGGACACCAGGGATTGTACCCAGACCTGTCCTGGGTCAATTATGTGCAAGGCAAATGCCCTAACACTGTGCTATCACTCCAGCCCGAAAAGGATCAACAGTTATAGTGAATGAAGTCAAATGACACTCTGGGACAGCCCAGTAAAAAGTTGGAAGAAATTCTCTTGCCCTGTAAAAACCTCATGTTGAGTCCCTGGGTAAGCTAGAACCACCAACCTTTTGGTTAACAGCTAAACACACTAACCAATTACACCACAGAGACCTGCAAAAAGTTTTTAATAAAACCAGAGAGGTAGGCTACCTGCTCTGAAGCCTTGGACTTCATATAGTCCCCAGTTAACCCACCAGGAGTGATCCCTGAGTGCAGTGCCATGACTAATATTCCAGCACCACTGAACATGACCCAAAAATCAAAAGAAGATCAATTATTCAAGTTGGGGTTAGGAGATAACTTAATGAGCTGGAGCACAGTCCCTAAAGATATTTCCTGACCTAATCTATTCCCAATTGTTTTTGTTTGTTTGTTTTGGATAGAAAGGGACACCCAGAAATGTTAAGGTTCACTCCTGGCTCTATACTCAAGAATTATTTCTGGTGGTTGCTAGAGGGACCATATGAGATGCCAGAGAATGAACCCAGGGTAGCTGAGTGGTAAGCATCTTATCCAGCGTACTATATTTCTGTTCCCCCATTCCCAATTCTTTAAGCTGTAGTTACAGTGTACATTTCTAAACATGTCATATCCTTCAAAGAGATTTTATTTATGTATTTATTTATTTATTTTGGTTTTTGGGTCACACCCGGCAGCGCTCAGGGATTACTCCTGGCTCTAAGCTCAGAAATTGCTCCAGGCAGGCTCAGGGGACCATATGGGATGCCGAGATTCAAACCACTATCCTTCTGCATGCAAGGCAAATGCCCTACCTCATGTCATACCCTTCGAAGAGATTTTATTTTTTTGGTTTTGGGTCACACCCAGCAGCACTCAGAGGTTACTCCTGGCTCCTCGCTCAGAAATCACTCCTGGCAGGCACAAGGGACCATATAGGATGCCAGGATTTGAACCAATGACCTTGTGCATGAAAGGCAAACTCCTTATCTCCATGCTATCTCTTCAGCCCCACAAAGAGAAAATTTTAAACAATAAAATTCATGGGCTAGAGTGGTAGCACCATACTTAGGGCATTTGCCTCGAACACCTGAGTTCTGTTTCTGGCATCCCATATGGTTTCCTAATCACCAGGAGGAATGATTCCTGGGTGCAGAGCCCAGGAGTAGTAACCCATGAACAAAGCTGGTGTGGCCCAAAGTTTATTTCTTAACTGCTTGCCATTTATTTATTTATTATTTATTATTTAGGTTTTTGGGCCATTCCCAATGGCGCTCAGGGGTACTCCTAGCTCAGTACTCAGGAATCCCTCCTGGCAGGCACGGGGGACCATATGTGATGCTGGGATTCAAACCACCTGGGTTGGCTGCATGCAAGGTAAACACCCTATCACTGTGCTATATCCCCAGCCCTTTCGAATGACAGTGGAACCAGAACTTTCCTGTTAAATTAGCCAAATCTAGATAGTAGCATCTACGTCACACCCAGGCTTTAGGTATGCCTGTATTGGGACATTTTCCCACATGCAACTTGTCAGGGGGTGAAATATTGCTAGCACAGATTTCAGTTTTATTATCAAGCACTTGGTTTAAACCATATAAATATGATTAAATACTTGAAATGTTGTTATTTTTTTTTAAATAAAGAAAGATCCAGTGAGATAATAAATGGGCAAGGCACTTTCTTTGCATGCAGACTGCCTGGGTTCAATCATCTCCAAATTACACGTGTTCCCAGAGCCCCACCAAAAGTGATTCTATGAGCTCAGTCAGGAATATGTCCTCAGCATAGCTGGGTGTGGCCCAAAAATCAAATAAATACATAAAGAAAATAAATTCAATTCAATTGAGAGAGAAAAGGAAAATAAAGCATCCAGGCCATAATTGTAATCTGGCTAGGCACGCTGCAGCTTGGTTTCCCAGATTTCTGAAGAGCCACCACAGACATGAAACATCTGGGATGCCATATTAAACGTGGATTTTTTTTTAATTTCGTTACTGCATATTATAAAATTATTTATGATAGAGTTTCAGGCAATCTTTTCATCAGATGATCTTCATGATCTCTTCATCATCTCGCATCTCTGTGAAAGATTCATGTCCTTCCCAGTGGCACAGGGACTATTCTCTTGCAAACCCTGCTATCTAAATAAATTGTCTCCCTAGTTTTACTAGAGGAACAAATAACCAACCACAGCAAAAATAAAATTATAGGCTTTGGATCACAGCATCATGGTTGAGAAACATAAGGCCCAGCTTCCAAGGGTTGCTGTATTCAGGACATAAATCATGTACTCAAAAACAAACAAACAAACAAACAAAAACACATTTCTAAGGGCTGGAACTATAGCACAGAAGTAGGGCGTTTACCTTGCATGCAGCTGATTTGAACAAATGGTGGTTCCAATCCTGGCATTCCATTTGGTCCCCCAGCCTGTCTAACTCCTGAGCACCGCCAGGTGTAACCCAAAAATAAAACAACAACAAAAAAAGTCATTTACGGGACCGGAGAGATGGCAGGGAGGTAGAGTGTTTGCCTTGCATGAAGAAGGACGGTGGTTCAAATCCTAGCATCCCATATGGTCCCTCGAGCCTGCCAGGAGCGATTTCTGAGCGTAGAGCCAGGAGTGACCCTGAGCGCTGCCAGGTGTGAGCCCCCTCCCAAAAAAAAAAAAGTCATTTACTCATTGGGAATAGAGAGAAGTTAAGGCACTTGCCATATATGTGGACATTCTGGTTTGATCCTCAGCACTGCAGTACCTAAGTACCTAAGTACTCTGAGTACCTCAAGGGGTCACAGAGTCAAACCTAGCTTTATCCACCACCAGGATATCTGGCCAGTGGGTAAGACTGCGTACTTCCCAAGTCTTCCTTTGCTAGATTGTCCCTCTGAAAACTAAAGGATATGGCAGGAAAAGTAGTACAGCAGCTAGGGCATTTGCACTGTATGCTACCTACCCAGCTTCGATGTCCAGCATCCTCTCATACCCCCTAGCCTGCCAAGAGTAATTTCCTTTTTTTTATTTATTTTTTTAATTTTTAATTTTTAATTATGAGAACAAAGATGCAAAGAAAGAGAACAAGGTAAAGTTACAGTGGAAGGATAATCACCCATAAACAGAATTCTCAGAAGTCCCCTTGCTGATATCTTAACTTTGAACTTTCAGCCAAAGAACATTAAGATAAATAAAACAGGGCCCGGAGAGATAGCACAGCAGCATTTGCCTTGCAAGCAGCTGATCCAGGACCAAAGGTGGTTGGTTCGAATCCCGGTGTTCCATATGGTCCCCCGTGCCTGCCAGGAGCTATTTCTGAGCAGACTGCCAGGAGTAACCCCTGAGCAATGCCGGTGTGGCCCAAAACCAAACCAAAAAACAAAAAACAAAAAAAAAAAAGATAAAACAAAATGCATGTACAATTACTTTGTACCTCAAGTCCTCAGATTGTAATACATTGTAATATTTCTTAGCAGCACACAAAGCAATCTAAAGCCATAAAACTTATGTAACTCCTTAAACATTAAAGGCATAGTACTTTTTTTACATTTCCATGCACATGCATATTAGTTTAAGTTAACCTAAAAAGTTTAAGTGGCTTTTTTTTTAAGGATTAGAGTCAAAGGAGCACAGTATAAACGGTGTTAGAGTGGCAATTATTGTTTGCATAGGCCCACCATAATATGAGGGACATGGAAAGGAAAAACCTTTTCCTAAATACAAGGAGACCCTACCCCTGAAGTTTTCTGGCAGAAGACCAACTCTAGGCTCCAGGCAAGCTAGTTTGTCCAATCCAGGTCATTGTCTGTAGTGCCAATACACTTTTATTTTTCACACAGTCTCTGTTGTTGGTATCATGTTATTGTATTAAAGATCCTGGAATCTGCATATCCTACATTGAAGTCAGGATGTGGAGCATCCTCTCGTTTCATCTCACAATTAAAGGGCAATGCAGAGAGCACTGTCATATAAGAGGTCGTTGCTGTGGTTAAGTCTCAGTGTTAAGGGAAGTCTCTTTTGAGCAGGTCGAATCAGAGCAGTGGTAGGGTCTTCTCTGGTAGAGGATTGCTTCCAGGTGATATAGACAAACTTGGATGTTTCGTGGATGGCTTCCCTGGACAAGAGTAATTTCTAAGCACAGAGCAAGGAGTAACCTCAGAGCACTGGAGTGTGGTCCCTAAACAAATAATAATAATAATAATAATAATAATAATAATAATAATAATAATAAATAATGGACAGAGAAGAAAAGATTGTGCAGCAGATAGGGTTGGGTGCTTGCTTTGCAGGTAGCTAACTCATTTTAGATCTTTGGCTTCTCATATGGCCCCCAAGCCTGCTAGGAGTGGTCCCTGAGTTCAGAGCCAGAAATAAGCCCTAAGTGAAATCAGGTGTGGCCCCCAAACAAACAAATATACTAAAAAAAAAAAAAAATCACAGAATTATCTGCAAATGCCACCACTGTCCGTCTTTTTGTTTGTTTGTTTGGTTGGTTTTGGGTCACACCCGGCAGTGCTCAGGGATAACTCCTGGCTCTATGCTCAGAAATTGCCCCTGGTAGGCACAGAGGACCATATGGGATGCCGGGATTTGAACCACCATAATTCTGCATGAAAGGCAAACGCCTTACCTCCATACTATCTCTCCGGCCCCTCACTGTCAGTCTTGTTATGAACAGTGGGAGTGGATAAGGCATGAGCTTTTGTGAAAATATCTAGAATGCCACATTAAACATGAATTATTTCATATTTAGTCATGTGTATTATAAAGTTATTCATGATAATAAGTTTCAGGCAGACACTCTTTTCGTCAATGTTCTCTACCCGTCGCCAATGTCTTGTTTCCCTCCCACTCAGGAGCCTGCCTGACGGGCACTTTACAAATAAATTATCTGTGGTTTATAGTACTGTTACCAACAGGATTTCATGAATAGCACTTTACCACTTTTAAGGCCCCTCCAATTGACCACTTCCCTCCATCATTGCTATGGCATTTGCTTTCCTGTCCTATTGGCACTCAGAAACCCCAAAACATGGATTGATTTCATATACTCAGACTACTTGGATTTTCATTTTGGAAATCAGAGTTCTGGTGCTTCGAGTTCAAAAGTCTTGCTCATAGTATATGCACAGAAAATAGTGTTTCAGTCAGTGGACAAGAGATCAGTTGGAGTTTTAACTAGAAAGATTATATATACTTGGTCTGGATCAAGAGTTAAAATGGGGCCATTTACCTTGCATGCAGAAGGATGGTGGTTCAAATCCCGGCATCCCATTTGGTCCCTTGAGTCTGCCAGGAGTAATTTCTGAGCGTACATCCAGGAGTATTCTGAGCATAGAGCCAGGAGTAACCCCTGAGTGCTGCAGGGTGTGACCCCCCCTCAAAAAAAAAAAGTTAAACTTTGTTTTGTTTTGCTTTACTTTGGGGCCATACCTGGTGGTGCTCTATTGGTTCTGTGCCCAAGGATCATACCTGGACAGGTTTGGGGGACCAAAAGCAGTGGTGGGATTAAACTTGAGTTGGGTCCATGCAAAGCCAACAACACCCTTGTACTATTGCTCCAGTTCTAAGAGTTATAAGGCACCTAGATCTTCATGGTTCCCTTCATAAAGCATATAGTAATAATTATATTTGGCAAGTAGTCATCTTTTAAAAAAAAATGCAATGGTTGTTCTGGAGATAAAAAACACACAGAGGGTTGGAGAGATAGCACAGCAGTAGTGTGTTTGCCTTGGATGCAGCTGATTCAGCATGGATGGTGCTTTGAATCCCGGCATCCCATATGATCTTCAGTGCCTGTCAGGAGCGAGTTCTGAGCACAGAGCCAGGAGTGACCTCTGGCCGCTGCCAGGTGTGACCCCAAAACAAAACAAAACAAAAACAAAAAAACCCTCAGATTTAATTATTGTGAACTTTAATTTTTTTTGTTTTGTTTTCTTGGGCCACACCCAGTAGTGCTCAAGGTTTACTCCCAGCTATGCCCTCAGAAATTGCTCCTGGATCGAGTCACTAAGTTTTCCCAGTTTTTAGGGCAAAATTAGGGGAGTCGGCTTATACTCAAGTATAGAAGCATTTAAGAATTCTCAAAACAAAGAAATATTATGTCATATGGATTTATTCATCTTGATTCTAGGTAGGGAATATTTTTGCAAATTTGGATATTTTTCAGGGGCATACAGTACAACCAGAAGGACAACAGACATCACAAGAAGTATATATGTTTTTCCCATTATCTTTGAGGGACAGACCACATGATTGTGCATAACTTATAAGATCTACTGGCTGGTGATTTTTTTTTTCCTAATGAAGGGTGTGGATTAAAGGGCACAAGAGCTTTTTAGCAAAGAATAGTTTCTGCTGAATCTTCTTAGGTTGGGTTTTAGACAATTCACAACCACCAAAGTGCAAAAAATGAAAATAATTTTTTTTTATTATTGGGTCACACCCGACAGCACTCAGGGCTTCCTCCTGGCTCTAGGCTCAGAAATCGCTCCTGGCAGGCACAAGGGATCATATGGGATGCCGGGATTCGAACCACCATCCTTCTGCATGAAAAGCAAAAGCCTTACCTCCATGCTGTCTCTCCGGCCCCAAATACTTTTTTTTTAACAAGTGAAAGAAACAGAATGAAGCCCTGAGAAGTTGGCTGACTTGTTTCAATCATACAGTTGTATTGGTTGAACTGGGATTCAAACCAAGCAGCATGTCTTCAAAGTCTTTCCCTTTCTCAATTCAAGATCATAAACCAGACTCAACTAACACTGTCATCAAAATGGAACCTCAAGAATCAGTCTGTCTCTTCTCTTCTTCCTGGAGAGACTAGGGCTATAGGTCAGGTGATAGAGTAAGGTCTGGCATGTATGAGGCCCTACATCATTTCACTGGGATAGCATGATTCTCTAAGTATCCTGGATCCAAGAAGCACCACTTCACAGTCTAAGTACTGAACCAGGAAGTCCGTATCACCCACCAAGTATGACCAACAGTAACCCTGGTACCCAGCCCCAGTATTGCTGGGAGTGGCATGTATTAAAATATTTAGAAGACTGAGCAGAACAACTATACTCTTATCAAAGGCAGAATTTTTAGAACTCTTTCTCATTATGAAAAGGGAAGTCAGCCCCGCCTCCACCAACCTTGGCAGGTGTCCCGCCCCTTAAGGAAGTCGTCACTACCTCGGCCCCACCAATACCCCTACCTCACCAATGAGCGGAAGTCCAGCCCTCCAGGAAGTGGCGTCACTCCTTCCCCTCCCACCCATCTTATATAAGGAGGGACCAACAGGACCACGAGGTCTTTGTCACTGTCCTATTCTGGGCACACATTGACCCTGGCCATTCTGAATGGTCAGTAATAAAGCACTTTTTAGAGCATTTGCTGGGACCTCAGTCTCTTCATTTCTCTGCGTTGGGCAGCTAGATTAGGACGCCCGAACCTTTCAATTACTATCTCTATTTTGAAGGGGTGAAGTTGAGCCACATCTGGTGGTGTTCAAGGGATAATCCTTGGTCTGTATTCAAGAGTGAAACTTGTGCTTGGGAGCCATTTGCAGTGCCAAGAATCTAACCAGGGTTGAGATATAACTGAAAACACTCCTCACACAAGTCAAGTGTCTTAACCTCTGTATTATTTTAAAAGATTAAAGTTAAGTCTTAATCTCTTAGTCTCTGTATTAACTCACTCCCATGAGTTTTTAACATCAAGGATATGTGAAATTATAAACTTGCAGACCACATACCTTGATGATATCTAAATTGGGGGTATTGTTCACCCTCTAAGAACCAATTTTTACTTACATGCTGTTAATGGTATTCCCCCATTGAAAATGGCTGTCCTTAGAAAATCATTATGGTGAAGAAATGGTAAATACAGTGGTGAAGGTACTTGTCTTGCACTTTGCAGATCTGGGTTTGAACCTGACACTATACATGGTCCCCAGGGAACCATCAGAACTGATATAATGGGGGCTTGAGCCATAGCACAGCATAGCAGTAGAATGTTTGCCTTGCAAGGGGCTGACCCAGGACGGACCACGGTTCAATTCCTGGCATCCCATATGGCCTCCCAGGTCAGGAGCGATTTCTGAGCGCATAGCCAGGAGTAACCCCTGAGTGTCACCATGTGTTGCCCAAAAACCAAAAAATAAAAGTGATATCTGGGTGCAGATCCAAGAATAACAAATAGATATAACAAGAAAGAAAGAAAGAAAGAAAGAAAGAAAGAAAGAAAGAAAGAAAGAAAGAAAGAAAGAAAGAAAGAAAGAAAGAAAGAAAGAAAGAAAGAAAGAAAGAAAGAAAGAAGGAAAGAAGGAAGGAAAGAAGGAAGGAAAGAAAAAGAAAGAAAGAAAGAAAGAAAGGAAGGAAGGAAGGAAGGAAGGAAGGAAGGAAGAAAGAAAGAAAGAAAGAAAGAAAGAAAGAAAGAAAGAAAGAAAGAAAGAAAGAAAGAAAGAAAGAAAGAAAGAAAGAAAGAAGGAAGGAAGGAAGAATGAAAGAAAGAGAAAGAAAGAGAGAGAGAGAGAGAAAGAAAGAAAGAAAGAAAGAAGAAAGGAAGGAAAGAAAGAGAAGAAAAGAAGGAAGAAAGGAAGAATGAAAGAAAGGAAGGAAGGAAGAGAGAAAGAAAAAAGAAAAAGAGAGAAAGAAAAAGGAAGGAAGGAGAGAAAGAGAAAGAGAGAAAGAAAAAGGAAGGAAGGGAAGGAAGAGAAAGAGAGAAAGAAAAAGGAAGGAAGGAAAGGAAGGAAGGTTGGAAGGAAAGGAGGGAGGGAGGAAGGAAGAAAGGAAGGGAGGAAGGAAGGATGAAAGAAAGAAGAACAAAAGAAAGAGAGAGAAAGAAAAAAAGAAAAAGAAAAAGGAAAGAAAGAAAGAAGAAAGAAAGAAAGAAAGAAAGAAGGAAAGAAGGAAGGAAAGAAGGAAGGAAAGAAAAAGAAAGAAAGAAAGAAAGAAGAAAGAAGAAAGGAAGGAAGAAGGAAGAAAGGAAAGAAAGAAGGAAGGAAGAATGAAAAAAGAAAGAAAGAAAGATGTAAGGAAGGAAGGAAGGAAAGAAAGAAAGAAAGAAAGAAAGAAAGAAAGAAAGAAAGAAAGAAAGAAAGAAAGAAAGAAAGAAAGAAAGAAAGAAAGAAAGAAAGAAAGAAAGAAAGAAAGAAGGAAGGAAGGAAGGAAGGAAGGAAGGAAAGAAGAAAAGAAGGAAGAAAGGAAGAATGAAAGAAAGAAAGGAAGAGAGAAAGAAAAAAGAAAAAGAGAGAAAAAGGAAGGAAGGATAGAAAGAGAGAAAGAAAAAGGAAGGAAGGAAAGGAAGAGAAAGAAAAGGAAGGAAGGAAAGGAAGGAAGGAAGGTTGGAAGGAAGGGAGGGAGGATGGAAGAAAGGAAGGGAGGAAGGAAGAATGAAAGAAAAAGAAAGAAAGAAAGAAAGAAAGAAAGAAAGAAAGAAAGAAAGAAAGAAAGAAAGAAAGAAAGAAAGAAAGAAAGGAAGGAAGGAAGGAAGGAAGGAAGGAAGGAAGGAAGGAAGGAAGGAAAGAAGGAAGGAAGGAAGGAAGGAAGGAAGGAAGGAAGGAAGGAAGGAAGAAAAAGAAAGAAAGAAGGAAGGAAGAGAAAGAAATCAAACAAAAAAAATTCAAAAAGGGCCCAGAGATATAGCACAGCGGCGTTTGTCTTGCAAGCAGTCGATCCAGGACCAAAGGTGGTTGGTTCAAATCCAGGTGTCCCATATGGTCCCCCGTGCCTGCCAGGAGCTATTTCTGAGCAGACAGCCAGGAGTAACCCCTGAGCACCGCCGGGTGTGGCCCAAAAACCAAAAACAAAAAAAAAAAAGAAATCGAACAACAAAAACAACAAGAAAGCCATTATCAAAGGATTTTTGTAAATTCTTTTCAATTCCCATTGCACTATAAAAATAGTGACTCCAGACTTAAGTCTACATGGACTGGGATCAGAGGACACAGTAACAAATTTCTCGTTTCTTTCTCCCTGGCCATTGAGGGTGTGCATTTGAGATTGCAGCCACTGGTACATCTGGAGAGACAGGACATGAGTAACACTGAAGGAACTGCCTCCGAGTTGGAGATTGAAGCTGCCCTTATTATACAGAGTCAGTTTTCAATTATGTGTGCTAATGAGGTCCAGCAATAGGATGGGTAATTGAAATCCACAAAGAATTCCCAAACCTCATTTAGAAAACTATTTCAAGCTCCTTCTTGAGCCTGAGAACATGTAAGAACCAGACTGGGATGACTGCTCTTTGTCGATTGCTTCCAGCCTCTGTTGGGATGAGAATAACACTCATGTCGTGTTTTATGTGCTGCCATTTATTCAGTCTTCTTCCAGAGCACGTTTCCATTCACTGACCTGTCAAAGTACATAGATTCTTTGTGTGAATCTTTGCTATCTTTTCTGGTTACATTTTTAGGCATGTGAATAGGATTATACCAAGGTTTGGATGCAGGCTTTCAAAAGATGTAAGGTCCTCAGACTACAGTCTTTGGGGCACATGCTGCCTACTAAGGGCATTAATCTGGCCTACTGAGTGTTTTTGCCACTGCTGCCTGTCCTGCTTAGCAGCCAGTTCAACTGGAGCTCACAATGTGCATATCTAGAATGTGTACCACTTTCCTCCTCTCTATCTCTCCACTTCTCCTGTCAGACTAAGGCAGGGGTCCTCAAACTGTGGCCAGTCAAAAACAGATCCTTAGTTCTCATTAAAATACCCAAAGTTGGGACCTGAGGGTGTTTGCCTTGCATGCGGCTGACCCAGGACACACCTAGATTCGATTCCCTGGCGTCCCATATGGTCCTCCAAGCCAGGAGAAATTTCTGAGCACATAGCCAGGAGTAACCCCTGAGTATCATTGGGTGTGGCCTAAAAACAAACAAACAAAGTTCTGGAAAGTTTGTTAATTTAATTTAATGTGTTCTTCATTTTAAATATTGTATTTATTTCCATTTTATTTTTTTACTTCAAAATGTGCAGTGTGCGTAAGAATTTGTTCATAGTTTTTTAAACTATGGTTCAGGGACAGTGAACTGGTCTCCTGTTTAAAAAGTTTGAGAATCCCTGATGCACTTTTACACTTAAATTTACTGTTAAACATTTGCTCCTTTTCTGTATTAAATAAGTGAAAATTGACTTGCTCCTAGGGTTGCCAGGAGGAAATAACAGAATCAAAGTTTAAACTCAAGTATTTCTGGGCAAGACAGATGGCCCAAGTGGGCCGGTCTAGAGTATATGCTTTGGTTGGAAGAAGCCCAGATATGATTCCCATCCCCAGCACGGTCTCCTGAGCACTAATCCAGCAGTAGTAACCCCAGAGTTCAAAAAAGTGTGAGTCCAAACAAGCAATAAAAATAAAAAGCTACTAGAAAGTATATCTCTTTTTTTTGTTTGTTTGTTTTTTGGGTCACAACTGGCTCTGTGCTCAGAAGTCACTCCTAGCAGGCTTGGGAGTCCACATGGGATGCTGAGATTCGAACTGGGATCCTTCCTGTGTTAACCATGTGCAAAGCAGATGCTTTCCTGCTGTGCTATCACTCTGGCCCCTAGAAAGTATATTTTTTATTATCTTGCTTTGTGGAATCTTCAGAAACTTATGTAGGAAGACCTGTCAAATGCTTGAGTCATTAAAATTCAGTGTTATTTAAATTGCTAATCTTTACAGTACTATTATTTTATTCAAGTTTTAACAGACGAACTGGATTTATTGCTTACTAATCATTGGATCCATAGCAAATTTCTTAGCAATCCTTGTGTTTCATTGTACATTCTATTCCGTGAATGCACTGCTGAGGCAAGGATTGAACTCAATGATGTTTTTATTTTGGTTTTTGTTTTTTGGTTTTTTGGTTTTTTGGTTTTTGGGCCATACCCGGCGGTGCTCAGGGGTTACTTCTGGCTGTCTGCTCAGAAATAGCTCCTGGCAGGCATGGGGACCATATGGGACACCGGGATTCAAACCAACCACCTTTGGTCCTGGATCGGCTGCTTGCAAGGCAAACACCGCTGTGCTATCTCCCCGGGCCCTCAATGATGTTTTTAAGCACTTACTATATCATCTCTACTAAAACATCCAGTTTCTTGACCCCACTGATTAGTTTAGTCCTGATTTAGGATCATTGATTTACTATCATGATTAGTATCATTGATTAGGTTTTTCTCCAATGCTAACCTATATTCTACATTATTTTCTTGTTTTGCTTTCTTTGTTTTTGTTTCAGGGCCACACCTGGTGATTCTCAAGAATTACTTCTGGCTATGTGCTCAGAAATGGCTCCTGGCTTGGGGGGCTTGGGGGGTTTATGGGATTTGAACCACCTTCCAGTCCTGGATCAGCTGCGTGCAAGGCAAACGCCCTACCGCTGTGCTATTACTCTGACCCCATATTCTACAATTATTGTCTTTCATTTTATAGTGCCTGTCTGATTTTTGAAACAATAGCAAGAACTTTGGGATCAGCAAATTGTTCTTGTCGTGTGGTTGGTCCCCAAAGTTTCATATTACTATCTTTTTTGTTTGTTTCTTTCTGAGCCACACCCAGTAATCCTCAAGGATTACTCCTGGCTATGCACTCAGAAATGGCTCCTGGTTTAGGGGACCATAAGGGATGCTGAGGATCTAACCCAGGTCCATCCTGGGTCAGTCATGTGCAAGGCAAATGCCTTACTGCTGTGCTATCACTCCTGCCCATTACTATCCTTTTGACCCAGAAATTACATGTTGAGTTTATATTGCTTGTTGATACTCCTAAAATGCCAGTTCTAAACTTCTCTTTTTTATTAGTTTTGGGGGGAAGGCAGAACCACACCTAGAAGTTGACAGAGGCTATTTCTGGCTCAGTACTTAGGAATCACTCCAGGGTGCTAAGGTTTGATCTGGGCCACCTATATACAAAACATATGCTCCTCACCAATAAAATATCTCACTTTTCCTCTAAATTTATTCTTTATTTTTTCATATCACAATAAATAAAAACTTGAACCCTGAAATGATGTGTATTTTACAACTTTTGGTTGTTGTATAAATGGATATTTTTCTCTTCTTTTTAAATTTTTTGGGGGGTTGGGTTTTTGGACTATACCTGCTGGTGTTCAGAAGTCACTCCTGGTTTTGTGCTCAAAAACCACTTCTTGCAGGTACAGGAAACCATATGGCATGCTTGGAATTGAACCCAGGTCAACCACATGCAAGGCAAACATCCTCTCCACGGTGCTATGGCTCTGACACCCCTTCTTAATTTTTAATGAGGAAAAAGCAGTTAATAAAAACTATGATAAGTAAAAATTATGAGACAACCTCAAAGAGATGTTTGCAGGATTTCAGCCTCTGGGAATTCAACTTTGAAGACCAAAGAATCATATTAATGAAAGGTCATTTGGAAAACATCTGGAGTCTGTCTTTCCAGACTCAGCCTCAAGGAGGGGAGTGGCTGTGGAAAATGGGGAAAAAAAAACAAAAACAAAAAAAAAACTTTTGCCTGTAAATTGTAAATCTGCATAAAAACCATTGCAAAATTCAAATGCCCAGAGAAGATTGAAGTCCAGGAAGATCACCAGGAACTTGCCAGGAGTAAAGCATGCAGATGCCTCCCTCAGAAAAGAATGCTAAGAGTCCAATTTTCCTTTCCCACAACCTCTGTGAAGGGAAGTTTGGGGAGGATGAAGGGTATAAACCCAATACAATTACAAGATACCGCAGGAGATAGTGCAGCAAGAGAGGCCCCAATAAGACTGGATTCAGAGTCAGATACAGTAGATGAGGGAGGGTGCTTGCCTTGCAGTGGTTGATCTGGGTTTAATCCTTGACACTTTATATGGTCCTCCAAACCCTGCCAGAAGTGATCCCAGAATGCAGAGCTGGGAGTAAGCCCTGAATACCATCAGGTGTGGCCCATCCACCCCAAAAATGTTCTTTCTCCTCGATCATACCCAAGAAAGAAATTTTTATTACACATCTCAGGTCACTCCACCTTAGCGTTTCCTGGATCCCAAATAAAGGTATAAAAATCTCTCCTTCACTATAAAACTCTCTATCATGGGATTGCCTAATGTTGCCTTCTCTGTCTCTCTGTCTCTCTCTGTCTCTCTCTCTGTCTCTCTCTCTGTCTCTCTCTGTCTCTCTCTGTCTCTCTCTGTCTCTCTGTCTCTCTCTGTCTCTCTCTGTCTCTCTCTGTCTTTCTTTCTCTCTCTCTCTCTCTCTCTCTCTCTCTCTCTCTCTCTCACACACACACACACACACACACACACACACATATGCACTTTGGAGATTCCAACATTCTCATAAGAATTAGTACCCAAAGGGGGTGGGGTGGGGAAAGAATTAGTACCCTTGGGGCCAGAGAGATAGCACAGGAGTAGGGCAAGTGGCCTAAGTAGGACCAACGTGGTTCGAATCCCGCCATCCCATATGGTTCTCAGTGCCTGCCAAGAGCGACTTCTGAGCACAGAGCCAGGAGTAATCCCTGAGCACCGCCGGGTCTGGGTCAACCACGCCCCCCCCAAAAAGGAAAGAATTAGTACCCTTGGGGACAAGCAATAATACAGAGCATAAGGTGCTTGCCCTTCAGGCAGATAATCTGAGTTCCAGCTCAGGCATCAACTATATTTTTCTGAATCCAATCAGCAGTTCTGAATGCCACTAGATGTGACCCAAAAGTTCCCGTACCAAAAGAAATTAAGGCTCCTCCCTGAATATAACTACTTTACTTCACTGTCTTAGAAATTCTTTTCTGTGATAAAAGAGACTAACCCAGGCAGAGATTGCCTTGCCACTGACTTTGCAATTTCTGTGAAAGTAATCTCACCCTAACCTAACATTGACAGTTACCCAATAATTCTGTTAGTAGGGATCAGTTCCATGACACACAGATCAAGTGGGTCTCAAGATACACATGATGGTAGTCTTGGTAGGGTTGATAGGACCAGGGTATCTACACTAGATAGGAGCTTATGCATGATTTTCCCTTTTTTTTGCTTATTATAGGCTGATGGCCATTTTTGTCATTTTCAGAACAGAAGTACTTTATAGACAGAGAAGCAGAGAAACCTATCTCAATTATTGATGTGTTCCCAGAACACAGATCAGTACCTTGTAATTACAGTCAGTTAGCAAATATTCTTAAAATGTATTCAAGTAAACTGAAGTTGAAATGAGATACTACTTTATGGCATTATATGCCATGTCTAATTTCCTTTATGTTTAATAATCATAAAAGCTTTGTGTAATCCATGAGCTTAAGCCTAAAATGAATGATATCAGAGTTCTATTAATTTTAGTTCTCTCCTATTTAGAGAAATTGGTAGCAAGTTAAATCGTGGCTTGCACTAAGCTTGTATTGTTGACCAAATCACTAAACATCCTTCATCTGAATTGAAGATCCATTAAGATTACCATTATTTATGTATTAAATTATTTAATAAAACTGATATTTTAACTAACTATTCTGTCTTGAAGAACTAGGACAGATTATAGGGACATAAACTGTGGGACCCGAGGGAATGCTTGGAGGTAAGGTATTTGCCTTGCATACAGAAGGATGATGATTTGAATCCCAGCATCACATATGGTCCTCAGAGCAGCCAGGAGTGATTTCTTTTCTTTTTTTGTGGGGGGAGGGGTCACACCCAGCAGCGCTCAGTGGTTACTTCTGGCTCGACTCTCAGAAATAGATCCTGGCAGGCTCGGAGGACCATATGGGATGCCGGGATTCAAACCAATGACCTTCTTTCTGCATGAAAGGCAAATGCCTTACCTCCATGCTATCTCTCTGGCCCACCAGGTGTGATTTCTGAGTGTAGAGGCAGGAGTAACCCCTGAGCGCTGCTGGGTGTGACCCAGAAAAACCAAAACCAATAAACAAAAAAAGAACATAAACTGTTAGCCTAAATAGGGGGCCAGAGCAACAATATAGTGGCAGGGTATTTGTCTTGCATTCAGCCAATCCAGGTTCAATCCCAGACTCTTCATGTGGTCTTCCAAGCCCTGCCAGAACTGATCCCTGACATTAGAGACAGCCAGCATTCACGCCAAAAATCCCACCACACAAGCTTTCTGCTCTTAAGAATAAAGCACCTTAGTGGAGGAAGACTAAAGAATGAGCATCAGCCTTCCTCAGACCCCTGCTTTTATTGATAAGAACCAGACCACTCCCTAGGGTAGGAGAGGAATATCAATTAGGGGATAATCCAACAATCCCATCCCAGATCACACCCTAGGGTGGAGTATGAATATTAATTAGGGCGGGACCAGAAATACAACACCTTATAACTTGCTTTGATGAAGAGAATGGTAGAAAAGTAGCAGTACCACCAAACTTTATGATGTACTAAAACATAATTTTCTTTTTGAAACTCAAAGATGCCATGTAAATGAGTCAATTACTTGGGCCAGAGAGGTAGTATCATGAATAGGGCATAAGATTTGCATGCAGTTGACCTAGATGCAATCCTCAACACCCCCATATGATCCTGGAAACACTGCCAGGAGTGATCCCTGAGCACAGAGCCAAGTATGCTAAGCATCACAGAATGTGGTCCACAAACCAACCACATCTAAAAAAAGTCCATTATACTCCCTGTCAGAGAGGTCATATGATGAGAAATAGGTTAAGCCACACTGTATCTAACCAACTAATGGGGATTCCAGCTCTGTGAGCAAGGCCTTTGGAGATACTCTGTTCAGGTAAACAACATCAGACCTAACCATATAGAGACAAACTTTCCCACTATGCCCTGCTCAGGTTAAGAAGCATGAGCAAGGGGCCGGAGAGATAGCATGGAGGTAAGGCATTTGCCTTTCATGCAGAAGGTCATTGGTTCAAATCCTGGCATCCTATATGGTCCCCCGAGCCTGCCAGGAGCAATTTCTGAGTAATTTCTGAGCAATTTCTCAGGATTAACCCCTGAGCACTGCCGGGTGTGACCCCCAAAAAAAAAACAAAAAACAAAAAAAGAAAATTCATGAGCAAAAAAGGCTGCTGGTTCAAGCCATTAATTTGAGGGATGTTCCTTGGGAGGCAATTGATAAACAGTGAGTTTTTTTTCTGAGCACTACCCTAGGTAGAGGTGCATTTCTGTAGGTAATTTTTATTTGTTTAATCTTTCATCTGTCCTAAGCGGGGAATTGGAAGTCTAGGAAATATACTTAGCACATTAGAGATGGAAATAAAGAAGTTAGGATAGAGCTGGTGAAAGAGTAGGGCAGATAAGGTACTTGCTTGCTGATGGCTAACTTGGGTTCAATCCATAATACCCCCATAGGGTCCCCCAAACATGACAGAAGTGATCCCTGAACACAGAGTTCAGAGTAAACCCTGAGTACTGCCTGTGTATGATCCCAAAACAAAAACAGAACAAAACAAAAAAGAAGTAAGAAGATATGGTTTTTAAATTAAATAGTGGCTGAGAGACTATAGTAAACAGCATGCAAGTCCTAATGAACTTTAAAATAAATGTGGTCTATTTAATTAATGCTTCTAGTTGGAATTCGGTGCTTCTAAAAAAAATGTATAACATCATCTCTGGAGACATTATATATTCAGTTCATTTAATATTTATATCAAGTTTCTTATCTCAGTATCCTCAAGGAGACCAAAATTATTGTTGATTTGTGCTTCCCTCACAGGAGTGTAAAATAAGTCTCTCTCCACTCTCCAAGTCCTAGATGAAGCAACACATATTGATGTAATTTGGGTGCTCTGATAGAGTTAAGGGTGCATTCTAGAATATTCAGAAAATAGATATCCTTTCTCGTCCTTTCTGCACAAGACACTAGCAGAGATGTTAAGAGTAAGTTTGCTATTGGCAGGAATAAAAGACATATATTCTAGAAAAGATTTTTTTCAATGCCAATGGTTTAAATGAGATAAAACATATATTGTTCTCCCTAATAATAGTCTACAGGTGTATAGAAAGACTAGCAGATAGTTTTGTTCAACACAATAATAGAGACCTCGATTTCTTTCCTCCTGCCGAGTAACCATTCTCTATGAAGACAGTTCTCCTGGTTCATATGCAATCATATCACTTATGAATCTACTTAAAAGGCAGACTCAGATCCAAGATTCTGACTTTCTAAGAGAGGCTGAGTGACATTGCTGTTGCAGGTCCAAGGACAACACTTTGGATCCAAGACACAATCATCTGCATGGTCAATGCAAAAGATCTAGCAAATCCCAACGCCACTTCTCAGAGAGAAGGAAGAGGACAAGTCTAGTAAAACTTTGAAGCCAACAATAGAAAAATAAGCCACCTACCTCCATTCAAACTGGAAATTCAAAAGGAATAAAGAAGGCCTGGACTGCTTTCAGGAAGCTGCAGGAATATCACCAGCATTGTCCTTGGAATAGAGGACAAAGCATCATTGCTACTGAGAAAGGAGAACTGGATGTCAGGAAACATTTGCAGTCTGCACCGCAAAGCCAAAGAAACAGGCAATTGTAATAAAACAGCAAGATGAAGTGAAATTCCAAGAGGCAAGATGCAGAAGCTAGATGTTGCTTTGTTAAACCAATGAGGTTGACTTCAGATGAAAACCAATTGCATCGAGACTTAGGGACATTGCCAGAATTCCAGTCTCAGTCTACAAGTCCTGGTGAACTTTGTTTGCTTGTCTTCCATCACTCGTTTTTAGGGGATGGTGACAACATGTCAGATAGCTGTAAATAAAACAGAACCTATTTTGTTTTATTTCACCTTTTTTTTTTGTAATTATACTTGACTGTACTCAGGAGCTGCTCCTGGCTTAGTGCTTGGGGATTGCGCACAGCGGTTCTTAGGGGACAATATTGTGCCAAGGATCAAGTTTAAAAAGTCTCATATGTGCACAGTAAGTAATCTATTATTGATCTACATTCCCAGTACTTGTTTTATTTTAGAGGTGTCACTTCCAGTGGTGCTCGGGAAAACATAAGTTACTGGGGATCAACATCAGCGTTTCCCAGGGCAAAGCATGTACTCCAGCCCTCTGAACCATCTCTTTGCATTACTACTATTATTATTATTATTATTATTATTATTATTATTATTAGTTTTGGGGTCACACCTAATGGTACCCAGATTACTCCTGGCTCTAGCTCTGTGCTCATAGTTTACTTTTGGTGGTGCTCAGAGAATCATATCCTGTGCTGGGGATTGAACCTAGGAAGACCATATACAAGGCAAGAGCCCTGTCTGCTGTTCTATCTCTCTGTCTCCTCTGTGTAATTTAAAACATTGGATTCTGATTTCAGCACATGGTTGGAGAATAGATATGTAAACAAAACCCAGAACCATGGTTAAGATTTCAGCGAAGACACTCTGCTAAATGCAATTCAGACATAAACAAAGACTCTGGACATAATTTGTATATCATATTAAGTTTATATCCATTTACCCAGGACATATTTGTGTATCTCTGACTGCATCAGCTTTATTGTCATTATCCCTTGACGATAATACATTTTCTTACAACATTCAGCTCAGTGAAAAATTTTAGCAAGTGTCAACAAGGAGAATTGCCTAACCTTTCTTCATGTCCTCACACCACTTTAGCATGCAATTATCTTCTGCCTTACATAAGATCTCTTTTCCATCTAATTAGTAAGAGTAGCTGTATTGGAACACTTCAGAGATGGAAAAGGGGCATCATTCACAAGAATTCCCGGCCATATGGCATAAACCAGGATAGTCCTGGGTAACCCAGGACACATAAGTCTAAGTTTAGGCAGCAACCATGATATTTTCTTCCTTAATAGAGCAATAAAATTGCTTGATAAGATTGGAAGCTTTTTCTGTTGACTATTTCTAAATTTTTATGCGTAGTATAAATACCAGGGAAGTATTCCAGGGCATGCAGTTGTCTTTTGTAGCCCACTATTTTCCTTTCTCTGGAGACGTTTGATGGAAGGTGAAAGTTCTTGCTGAGTTGGTCCTCTAAAAGCACCTGGCTTACCTCCCATGAAGTTTGTGCATGCTTATGCATGCCTTGTTCAATTAATAGTCATCAAGGAACAGAGATAGTTAAGATTAAAAGTGTCTTGTAGAAAAAAATGACTGAAATATCATTTATTCTGAAGTCAGAGTAGTCCCTTAGAAACTGATAGATGTGTCCCCAGTAAAATAAACTTAGCATATTGCATATTCCACTTATTGAGGGGTGCTTAGAGCTTATTTATAACTGAGAAATATAGAGAATTTTTTAGGTTTCTCCTGGGTTTCCAGATAGCCAGCATTTTTGAAAATAGAGAAATAAGCATTTTAAAATAAAGAAATGTCCAAAAAATTAGCATTTTGAAATAGAGTAACCTGGATAACAAATAACCACCTTGAGCCATTGACTCCGATGGAGGCATAAATATGATAATGCATATGGACAAAACAACAAAGAGAGGAATTATGGGGTTCAGTGGTGAAGGTTAGCCATCTCTATTTGTACATGATATTTTAAAACATTACTAAATTAAATTAATTTATACTTGAGGTCTTGTCAGCTGCACCTGGCACTGTTTAAGAGTTACCCTCTGCTCTGTGTTGAGGGCTCTCTTGGCAGAACTCAAGGGACTATGTTAGCATTGGGAGCAACTTTTTAAATATTGCACATATGGAAGAATATTTCTCTTCTAAAGGTGGATCCAAGCTTATTTCACCACTGGAGAAAATAATTGGGGATGGCAACTGGGACATAACTGATAGTGTTCAGGAGCTACGATCTCAGTTCCGTGCTCCTGACCAACTTGGGAAACTGTATGTAATGTCCATGATGGAACAAGACTTCCTTCATGCTTTGCTTATGTTCAGTTCATTGAACTATTTCTCTGGCCCCCAAATAACCTTTTAACAAATAAAAAGAAGACAACTAATTGTCCTGGAAGTTTTCAGGGCACTGCTGGGGTAGCATCAATCTACGGGTGACACAGCATCCTTGAGCCCAACATTGAACTGCAGGGCCTGAGGTTTCAAATCACCAAGAGACCCAACCCCTTCTCCAATCTAAGAAGAAACAAGGATTTCTTATTCAAGGAAATACAAGTCTCTCCTGTGGTTTTCCCACCACCAAGTGGGCAAGAGACCTAAGTCAGCAAGCAGGCCACAAGTGACTGAGTGTGAGTCTATTTCTTCCCTAGAAAAGTCTTCCCTTGAGTCTTCTCCACCCTTTGCTGGCTATACTGCATGTTCCCACCACTAAACAAGTGACTTCAGAACATCCTGCTGAGTTTGGTGCCACAGCTTTTCAGGATGAATGGAGGATTGATTGCCTCTGCTATTTCCCTCTTTCCTTCAAATGCAAATACAGCCTAAATGTCCAACTTTCCTCTCAACAGAGTCAAGCTGAGAAACAGAACCAAAATTTAGGAACCCTTTTTTCCCATGTTCTCTACCAGCTAAATAAAACTTGTATCTAATCCAGAGACAGTTCCTGTCATTGATTCCCTTCCAAGGCCAACAGGACCATTGCAGATTAGAGCAAAAGAAGCATGTAACCAGCTTGCACCCAAGACATGCAAATAGCACAAAGACACTTAAGTGTGAGACAAGAACTTTCTGATGGAGATTCTAAGCTGTGATTCACCAATCTATGTTTTCTTCTTCTTGAGACATTTTTCAGTCTTGTTCAAAATAATGCTTGATGGTGTATTAGCTAGTGGAACAATGGTTCAGACCTTTTAAACTTTCAGCCCAGTGATTCAGTGATACTAAGCATGCTGATGCTGAGGTGATATAGGTTGAATATATAACAGGATCAAAACCTAAAAGAAGCCCTAAACCTCATTTGGAGGAGAGACAGCTTCTAACCTATTTAGACTTAGTAGAGAAAGAAAGAAATATCTGTTGTAGATGTCACAGAGTTGTTGATATTAATCTGCTAAGCTTAGAGCAAAACTCTAATGAATTCATATACACATGTGGAAAGCATCATGAAAATTAGAGGTAGAGCCTTGAAATCAAATCCAACTGAATATTCGGAACAGTGATGCAGAAGTCTAGGAATAGCTCAGTGGTAAATCTCCTACCTTGTATGCATGAGGCAAGTGGGATCATATGTTTGATCCTTAGATTAGTTTGATCCCCACATTCTGAGTGTAATTCCAGAAGCAGTGTCACATAGGATCCCTGGAACCTTAACAAAGTATGAGGTCTCCAGTACATCCTCACAGACTTACGCCACTTCAGTTATCATGGAACCAGCAACAATGGGGAAGTGTAAAGGACGACATAGAGAAACGGGGAGTTAAAAAGTCTCCCCTAAAAGAATAATCTAGTTCTTAGAGCCATATGTTATTTATTAATCAGCCTGAACTAAAACTATTCTAAGCAAAAAATGAGTTGTGTTGGCTCACTTCCAACTAAAAAGGTCATGAAAAGAGCAGGAACCAAAGTCTGAGAAAATTTAATACAGAACTGACCTCTCTCTCTAAGTTATTCCTTCCTCTGGGTGGGCTGTGTTGTCAGGTAAACTCTCCACTTCTGGGAGCAAAATATCTATGCAAAACCTCAAAGGAACAACCTTACAGAGTTTTTCTTTACTTGCAAAGTAAACAAAAGTCCAAGAATGTCCATTCTGATAGACTTTGCCTTTCTCAAATGCCCATCTCTGACTTAACTGTTGTAATCACCACTATTAATGTCACACTTATAGCTTTGATTTCAGCCTGATAATTTATAAAAACCCAGAGATAGGGCCAGTGATGTAGTTCAGTGGTAGAGCACGTGCTTTTCAAGTACAAAGCCCTGGATTTGATCTCTGCTACACTGCACAAATGAACAAACAACAAGCCAAAGATCAGGAATTCTCTTTGCTTATGTAAGGGCTCCTCTGTCTCTTAGAATAGTACTTATCATGAAATTACCCATGATAACCTTTGCAACATGTCAGACTTTATGTAAGATGTTGGAGGGACTACACTGATAAAAAGACATAGAACCTGAAGCAACCAAGGTGTCCAATGACACAGGAATAGAGAGTATGCAGATGTGGTATGTATATACTAAACATACTATCAAATTATAAGGAAAAATAAATCATGCAATTTTCTGCAACTTAAATGGAACTGGAGGATAACATAGGTGAAGTAAGTCTGAAGAAGAAGAGACATAAGACGGTCTCACTAATCTGTGGTATATAGAATAACTGGAAGAAAAAAGACAAAATATTAAAGGACCCTTGATTCCAGAGTATGGGCAGAAAGTAATAGAAGTTTGCAAAAATCAATAGGGGAAGAAAGAAGAGATGGGTGGGAGGTAACGTGGTCCAGGGGTCCAAGGCCTCAAGTACATCAGTAGAGTAAAGAAGTGGGATAGTGATATGTCCAAATAACAAAGTCAACAACACTAAAGAAGATTTAAATTATAACAATTAAACTTGACAATGTACCTGTCATGAGGGCAGGTGAGGTGGGGGTGTGGGTAAGGGACATAGAAAGAACTGTGTTTGGAAAGAAGTTGATGCTAGTTATGAGATAGATGTCAGAGCAACATATGCCTGAAACCGAACTAATTTTGTAAGCCATGTTCCCTTAATAAAATATTTTTCAAAAAATAAAGACATTAATAAAAAGAATTTGACTGAAGAAAAAAAAAACAAGAATGTTCAAGATGCCAGGGATAACCCAGTAGTCTTGTATTGCCTGTGTGATTAATGACCTAAAATTTTTTTTAATTTTTTCATGAATTTTTAAAATTGATTTAAAGGAAATATATCACATAGTTGACACAATTGATCATAATACATTTGTTTCAGGAAGAACAAAGGCAAAGTTATTAAAAAAATAGAAAAACTAACGAGATGGAAGAAAAAAAAGGTTCAGTAGCAAGTATATTTTTGAAAATCATTGAATCACCAGTTAACTCATTAAAGGCCTAGAAGAAAGTTTAATAAGTTTTTCTTCTTTTTTTGTTTAAGGATAAGGGTTAAAGAAGTACAGCAAAAACAGTGTTAGAGTGGAAACTGTTGTTTGCATGGGCCCAGCACAATATGGAGGACATGGAAAGAAAAAGCCTTGGCCTAAATACAAGGAGACCTTACCCCTGAAGTTTTATAGCATAAGACCATTTCTAGGTTTCTGTAGTTAAAGATCCTGGAATCTGTGCATATCCTACATCGAAATCAGAATTATGTGGAGAGTCCTCTAGTTTCACCTCACAAGTAGAGGGCAATGCAAAGATCCCTGCCCTGAAAGCAGGTAGTTGTTGTTATGTCTTCTCGCTTGTTAGGGACCTCTCTTTGGAGTAGGTCAATACTGGGGCAGCGGTAGAGCCTTGGCTGGTAGAGGATTGCTCCCAGGTGATGTTATAGGCAAAGCTGGTTGTTTCATAGATGGCATCCTGTTTCAGGGGTGAATGGACAATGCCCGTTCTACTGAAGCGTGAATTTAATGACCTAAATTTAATTCTTAGCACCACATACTTCCCAAGAACCAAGCCAGCACATAGCTCCCAAGCACACAGCTCCTCCAGTATAGCTGAGTGTGATCTAAATATTTTTAAAACAATTTTTATTAAGACCATTTTGAATTACAAGTCCTTCATAGTTGTATTCCAGGCATATAGTGACAGTGAATTAGGGCCATTCTCACCACCAGTGTTGACCTACCTCCACCAGAGTTCCTAGCATGCATTCCATATCTCATCACTTACGCCCCTGGTCAAGCAGTGTAACAGGTCCAATTTAGATTTAGATTGTTGTAGTTTGGGTCTCTTGATTCTTTTGTTGTTGACTTTGGCTTGGGTATTTAGTGCTGACCTTTTCTTCCCCTAACAACTGTACCTGAGACCACTTGGCCCCTAAACCCCATACATCTTTTTTTTTCTTTTCTTAGTTTCTAGAAAGACACAGAAATATGAGGTAAGATCCAAATATTTTTAAAAATATTTTCATCCCTCTGTACATGATAAAACATGTAACAAATAAGTACTTGGTCACCAGCTTATTATAGAAACAAGCTGACTATCAATCTGAACCAAGAGGTGTTTAGAAGGTTTTATTGTGTTTTTCCTATGTTTAAAGGGAAATGTAGGTTTATTTAAAGCCATAGAGAAGAGCCAATAAAATTGAGTAGATAGTTGAATAAGGGCTTTGAAACATAGTTGGGGAATGTTGGCTAAGCTTGACTTTGCTGCTTCATTCCAAATTCTAACTTTACCCATTAAACAAAAGCTTGACTTACCAAAGATAATTTATATATTTGGGAATCATAGGAGGGTGGGACTGTTCCATGCTTTATGCTTCGGAATTACTCACGGCTGCACTCAGGGAACCATATGGGGTGCCAGGGTGTGCTCCATCAAGCATGGGCACAAAAACAACAATAAAAACAGCATCATCCATTTGTTGTTGATGATGGTTTTTGTTTCTGAGACACACTAGACCATGCATAAGGGTGACTCCTGGCTTTGCGTTCAGGAACCCCTCTTGGCAGGAATCACAGTGGTTGCCGAGGATAGACCCCACCTGCAAGGCAAGCATATTACCTAGTAAAATATTGCTCTGGACTGGACTCTAACTGGTGTTTGTTCTTGCAGATCTTATGTTTATTTCCAAAACATTTCTTAAAACAATAAGGTTCTTATCAAGAGTTTGAAATTGTTTGGGCAGTACTAAAAGAAGAAAGTAGGGCCAGAGAGACCGCACAGCTGTAGGGTGTTTGTCTTGCAAGCACCCAGCCAATCCAAGAGGGAAGGTGGTTCGAATCCCCGCATCCCATATGGTCCCCCATGCCTGTCAGGAGCGATTTTCTGAGCATACAGCCAGGAGTAATCCCTGAGCACCACCGGGTTCGACTCCAAAACCAAACCAAACCAAACAAAACAAAAACAAAAAGAAAGAAAAAGAAAAGTATAATTGTAGAACTTTTTCAATTACTGAAAACTTGAGTAATTCTTTAATTAGAAAACTTGGGGAGCATTTTTGGTGCTAAATAGAAGCAAAAAAGTGAGTGTGGGCACTGGAGCTGAGGGATGGTCCTCTTGGTTCCAAATCCCCACACCCTGATAGGAGTAACCTTGAGGACATGGCCTGTTTTCCACTTTGTAGACCGACTTCCTCAATCAGGTTCATTGTTAGGAGTCATCCCTGTGCAGGCAGGGAGACATGGGGGAGAGAGAGGAGAGAGAGGAGAGAGAGGGAAGAGAGAGAGGAGAGAGAGGAGAGAGATAGAGGAGAGAGAGATAGAGGAGAGAGAGAGAGACAGAGACAGAGAGAGAGAGACAGAGACAGAGAGAGAGAGACAGAGACAGAGAGAGAGAGAGAGAGAGAGAGAGAGAGAGAGAGAGAGAGAGAGAGAGAGAGAGAGAGAGAGAGAGAGAGAGAGACCAAATCTCCTAAAATGTGTTTTCCTATTTTGAGCAGAGTCAATCTTTGGTGCTGGAACTTCTGAGCCAAATTATTTGATAGAGACCTTAATTTGGTCACAGATAATGCCAAGCATCTTTTCAGAAATTCCTCAACCATCCACGCAGGGGAACAAGGTGTCCACAGTGGGCCTTTTGAGGAACCCCATGGGGGATACTTCAATTCTCCCCACCAGGAAAATCTAAGGATACTTCTGGTGGGCTGAATTCCCGTAAAGGTTTATGATGCCGTGACAATTGAGAGAGAGAAAGAGAGAGAATAGATTGAAGAAATTGAACATATCAGGTTGGTAATAGGCAGGAACATTTCATCCTAGATATGGTTTAAAACTAATCACATTTCACCCTGCTCATTTCAGGCCTCTGATTCATTAATACTGCTACCAGGACAACAAAGAAAGCAATGCTAACTCATTCTTTTTGTTTTTTGGGGGGTGGGTGAATTATGGATTATGAAAATGTTTCCCCATTGCCTCTTCATCTGGCCTTTTCCCTGCCCTTGGGGGTGGGCTTTGTTTTTTTTTTTTGGTTTTTGTTTGTTTGGTTTTTTTTTTTTTTTTTTGGTTTTTGGGCCACACCCAGCAGCGCTCAGGGGTTACTCCTGGCTGTCTCAGAAATAGCTCCTGGCAGGCACCGGGGACCATATGGGACACCGGGATTCAAACCAACCACCTTTGGTCCTATATCGGCTGCTTGCAAGGCAAACGCTGCTGTGCTATCTCTCCGGGCCCTGGGCTTTGTTTTATTCGAATAAAGGCTACTCAGGCAGCCTGGAGGGCTGTTGATCATCTTAGCTCTGTGGTTCCATGTGGTAGAGCGACTGTGGGTGAATAGCAGTGGGTGAATAGCAGTGTGAGTTTCTGGCCTGCTATTCCTTCCCAATTGTGTGTGGATTATCCTGTGTCGAAATTGCTGCTAGACCTTCATCTCTTGTCCTACTCAGACAGGGGGCAGGGAAATCCCTCTCCCTTTCTGGTGGAACGTTCAACCCACCATTTCACAGAAATAATTTTTTCAGCTTTCCAAACAAATGTCATATACAAATTGCCAAAATTTCTTCTTGACTTTTGGCACTGTTTAAAGTATAGTTAGAGATGGATTATAAAATAAACAAACAATGGCTTCAACATTCTCCCCTGCTTTCCTCACTGTGAAGAAATCCAATAAGTGAATGTCATTAATGCACTAACTTCTTTTAATTAACTAACTCTTGCTACTCACATATACAGAAGACATGTTTTTTCTCTCTCTCCTTCTCTCTTACTCTCTTCTCTCCACCCACCCCCCATTTTCAGCAAAGAGTACATATCCTTTTCTTACACCTTATACTAAAGTTAATTCAAGATGGATTTAAGACCTTGAGATTAGGCCCCAATCTATAAAATTTATTGAGGAAAACATAGAACACTCCAAGACTTTGACCTCAAAGAAGTCTTTAATAATAGGATGCCAATGGCAAGGGCTATAACATCAAATCTGAATAAATGGGACTAGATCAAACTAAAAAGTTTCAGTATGGCAAAAGAAACACATGCTAAAACTAGAAGACAGCTAAGTGAATGAGAAAAAAAAATTCACTCAACACATCAAATAGGATATACAAAGTACTCACAAAGTTAACTCCACAAAATCTAAAAACCCCATCAAAAAATGGGAAAGGAAATAAACCAATACTTCTCTGAGAAAGACCAACACATGGCCAACAGGCACATAAAAAATGCTCATCATCACTATCATTAGGGAAATCCAAATCAATACAACAATGAGATATCATCATTACACCAGTGAGGATGCCCCATATCAAAAATAATGGGAACAATATCTGTTGGCAGTGATATGGTGAGAAAAACTCCCATCCACTGCTGGTGAAAATGCTGCCTATTTCCAACCTTATGGAAAAAGAAACAGAGTTCTCAGTAAACTCAAAATTTAGCTTCCATATAAACTAGCAATTCCTCTTTTAGAGATCTATCCCGAGGACAGAAAAACATTCCTCCAAAAGGCTGTATGCATGCTGTTATTATTTGCAGCATGCAGTAAAATATCCAAGACTTGGAATCAACCTAGATGTACAACAACAGAAAAGTGGATCATGAAGATATGGTCCATATATACAATGGAATACTACATAGCTGTAAGGAATGATACAATCATGCAATTTTCAGCAACATGGATGGAACTGGAAGATATCATGCTAAATGAAGTAAGTCAGCAGACGAAGCATAAATACAGAATGATGTTACTTACGTGTGGAATCTAGAATAGCTTCAGGAAGAAATGTAATGGCTTAGTTGTCTTGAACACCCTTGGACCCAGAATAAAGTGAGGAGAAGGAAAGAAAATGAGTGGAAGAGGAGAAACACAAATACGAAAGGATGGGAGCCAGGAGCCAAGTTTCTGTAGCACTGGTAGTGTTAAAAATATACAGAACTTGGGCCCGGAGAGATAGCACAGTGGCGTTTGCCTTGCAAGCAGCCGATCCAGGACCAAAGGTGGTTGGTTCAAATCCCGGTGTCCCATATGGTCCCCCGAGCCTGCCAGGAGCTATTTCTGAGCAGACAGCCAGGAGTAACCCCTGAGCGCTGCCGGGTGTGGCCCAAAAACCAAAAAAAAAAAAAAAAAAAAACAGAACTAAATATCCAAGCCAAAGGCAATAGCAATGGAATCAAGAGACCCAAATTTTAATAATTTAAATTTAAAATGGGCCTGTCATACTGGCAGGTTGGGTGGCAGAGGGGGTGGTATGGGATGCACTTGGAGAATATTAGTGGAGGAAGGCTGGCACTGGTGGTGGGATTGGCCCTGTTACATTGTATGCCTAAAACTCAACTACGAAGGACTTTGTAAATCACAATAGTTTCAATAAAATAAAATAAATACTTTTCTACAGTATAATAAAGGACTCCCTCATTTGATTTTACACTTGAGATTGTGGGTGATCAATTGCTTTCTTGTCACTTCAAATATTGTTTAGCTCAAAGTACTGAAATTGTTATTTCTTGGGCAAGAGAGATAGCACAATAGCATAGATCATGTGTTTTGCATGAAGTGGCCCCTAGTTTTATTCCAAACCTCCCCACAAAGACTGAATCAGAAATAACCCTGAACATGTTTATCTGTGTCCCAAATGCTTAAACAGATGGTTTTGAGATCTAATTGATAACATAGTGGTTTGATCTTTGGAATCCTGTGTGATATCCTAAGCACTCTCCAAAGTACAGAGCTAGGAATAAATTCAAAACCAAAATAAATAAATATATAAATTAATAAAATTAAAAGTTGGCATTAGTTTTATATTATAAACATATGATATCATAATTTTGTCATTCAACTATTGTTTTATATGATATCATGCTGATCACATTGCTTTGCAAAGGTTCAAATACACAAAGCATAGAAATGATTGGTTGCTGACTTTGCTGTTGTCCTCTACTGTTTGATAGATATGATCTTAGAAAAAGATTTTTTGGAATATCTCTTTGTTGGCAAGTTACCACAATTCTGAAGTCAGAATTGCTTTCATGAAATTGAATATGTATCATATGTATCTTCTGCACTAAGACACAAAAAGGGAATAGGAGACAAATTATTCAAACTAGTAAAAACCTTTAATGGAAGCTAAATTTCAGAATTTTGTTTCATTTGTTTCTTATGCCTGTTCTGGGACTACTCTAGTCTCATCATCCTCAGTCTGATAGCCTTTGACAAAAGAAATTAAAATATAAGGCCAGAGAGATAAATTAGGCAACCATTTGTTGAATCACTGAAAGTGATAAACCTAGAACACAGACCTGGGAAAAGTTTCTGAGCCCTTCTGAGTGTGGCATTCAAATAAAATCAAACAAAAAGCAAGAAAATATATGAAAGAAACTTAGGTATAGTTCAAAACTTAATCATTTTTTACTTCTTATTTATTTATTTTTAAACTTTATTGATTAATTGTTGGTTTTTTGGGCCACACCCAATGGCGCCTCAGGGTTATTCCTGACAGGTGGGTGGGGGCAACGGGGGGGGGGGTGGGGAGGCACATAGGGGATGCTGGAAATAGAACCAGGTCTCTCCTGGGTCAGACACATGCATGACAAATGCCCTACTGCTGTGCTCTCTCTCTGGCCCTATACTTTTTTTTTTTTAATATTTTTTTTATTGTGATCAAAGTGAATTACAAATCTTTCACAGTGGTATTTTAGGTACATAAATAGTAACATTGAATCAGGGGCATTCCCACCACTAGTGTTGTCTTCCCTCCACCCCGATTCCCAGCATGCATCCCATATCCCTTTTCTTTGCCCACCCCCCCCCTTTCACCCGGGCTGCTAGTATAAGTGATCCTCTCTGTGTCTAGCTTGTTTGTAGATTGGGTATAGATTTTGTTGTCATTGGCTTTGAATTTGGTGTTTAAGTCTGCTCATTTTTTTTTTTATTTCTAATCAATGTTCATACGACTCTGTAGTCTTGGTACCATCCATTCCCCCCCCCCCAATTTATGAAGCAGAACAAGATGATTCAAGTTATGTGGTTCTGTTTGAAGGGGAAAAAAAAAGGGAGGAGTCCATCTAGAGCAGGTCCTCAATTTTTTTAAACAGGGGGCCAGTTCACTGTCCTTCAGACTTTTGGAGGGCCAGATTATAGTAAAAACAAAAATTATGAACAAATTTCTATGCACACTGCATATATCTTATTTAGAAGTGAAGAAACAAAATGGGAATAAATACAATATGTGGTCCGCGGGCCATAGTTTGAGGACCATTGATCTAGAGGTTATAAATATCAATTTAAGAGAAGAAAGGGACAAAGGAATAAAAACATAACAAAAAGACAAAAAAAAAACAGACAAACAAGAAAACAAAACAAAAAATGTCCCCATATTTTTTATTTATTTTTAGGTCTTCAAAGTTGCTGAGATTATTTTTAAATAATTATATATAGTAACCATGAAATTACAAAGTTATTCATAATTGGGTTCCAGGCATACAATGTTTCAGCACCAATTCCTTCACCAATGTCCACTTCCCTCCACCAATACCCCCTTACCTTTATAAGCCTTCCCCCAGTCTGCTTCTTCAATAGGAACTTTTTAAAATATGTATAAATGTTTGCACTGAAGTTTCCAGTACTATTGCAGATAGGGGATTCATACATAACACATTAGCTCATCAGCACTACTTTCTCTTCCTGGTTGAATGCTTCCCTTTACCTACCATAGGTATTTCCACCCTTTACTCTGGTTTTGTGCTCAGATATCCTTCCTAGATGTGCTCTAGAGACCATATGGAGTGCCAAGGATCAAACTTTGGTCAGCTGCAATGTGATGCAAGCACCCGATCCACTGTAGTATGGCTCTGAGTCTTAGAATTGAGACCCTGATGCTTGCAGAATTGGGGTTCAAATCTAAGATGCCCTCCTTTTACTATTCTCTCACTTTGCTAAACACTTTTGCAAATATAAAGAAAATCATAGTTTGCCAACAGTGAACCATAGATCTACTGGTAGATGGGAGTGCTGGTTTGAGCATGGAACTAGGACCTTTTCAACTCTCTTTAGATACATGGAAGCTCTGACATCAGTTTCCTTTGTTTCTATTCCTGTGAGCTCCTGAAAGTCTGGGGTGTCCATATATGTCATTACACTCCAAGCATCTGGCACAGAGCCTACCAGATACACCAAATAACTATTTGTTGAACACAATGAATGGCCAAATGAGTAAGCTCCACATAAATAATTAATACATCATAAACCTGGTCCTTGAAGGTAGTAAGTAGTTTGTAAAAGCCCTATCAAGTTTTAGTATTTCCTCCTTTTGTCCTTTCACTCTCCATTTCCTTTTCCTGAGATTCAGAACTGCAGTAAGTAGGGATACTCCCCTTTTCTCGGGCAGCTCAAGTTTCTGTTGGCACCTTGTTTTCTTAATGACTCCTAATATTCTCCTGGGTGCCTTGACTGTTTCTAATTCCATTCTTTTCTTTTGTTATGGGGCTGGCCTAACAGAAGCTCCAGTCCCCAGAGAAAAATGCTTCCTCAATTGGATTATAACTTGGGTGAAGTGTAAAACCAAAGGGAGCCAATAGAGAGAAGACTTCAAGTGTTCATGGCCCCAGGGACATTCTTAGCATTCAGTTAGTGAATCTTTTCCCCTCCCAACTCTATAATTTCTCTGCTGAAAAAAAATCTTAACAATTTGTGATTCTGCTCACTAGATTCCATATTCCCCACTTATTAACTTATTTCTACTGCCATGTTTTTTAACCAGCAGGAGATAGTGACTTCGACTAAAAATAGCTACTTAGAATATGCAATCATATTACCTTAAAAAAAATGAGGTGTTGACATTAAAGTTGTATTAACATCTCAGGCCCGCTAGTAATTAAAGACTGTATTATTTTCCAGTTCCTTCATTATCTGAGAATCAAGTTTCTAAGGAGATTTGAAGGAGGGTTGTGGGTTTATGTGTAAAGTGGAATGTTCCCCAATAACAGCACTCTCTCCTATATATTTATCCCTAACCCTTCCAGCCTAGACTGTAATTAAAAGAGGGTTATTACAACTAGATAGTAATTACTGTTTTGTATATATTACTTGTTTACAGTAGGTTGGTGTCTTCCTAAAAAGTAAAAGAAACCAATCTTAAGCTGAGAGATTTTTTTTCTAAACACTCCCAGTGCAATTCTGAGTATGTAAAGTTATGATTTCTTTACATGTGAATGAAAATTAAATCAATTCAAAGACTTTTGAAAAAAAAATACAATAGATGGAGCCAAAGAAATAGCATGGAGGTAGGGCGTTTCCCTTGCATGCATTCGAATCCCAGCATCCCATATGGTTTCCCCACCCCCAGCCTGCCAGGAGCGATTTCTGAGCATAGAGCAAGGAGTAACCCCTGAGCACTGCCAGGTGTTAGCCAAAAACCAAACCAAAAAAAAAAAAGAAAGAAAGAAAAGAAATACAATAGAAAATGCTTGGGGCAGAAGAGATAATACACAGATAAGGTACTGGCCTTGCACACAGTCTACCCATGTTTGATCCCCAGTACCACTTAAAATTCTGAGAGCTCTATCAGGAGTGGTCGCAGGTCACAGAGCCAGGAGTAAGCTTTGCCAGATGTAGAAAAAGGGAAGGAGGGAAGGAGGGAAGGAAGGAAGGAAGGAAGGAAGGAAGGAAGGAAGGAAGGAAGGAAGGAAGGAAGGAAGGAAGGAAGGAAGGAAGGAAGGAGGGAGGGAGGGAGGGAGGGAGGGAGGGAGGGAGGGAGGGGAGGGAGGGAGGGAGGGAGGGAGGAAGGGAGGGAGGGAGGGAGGGAGGGAGGGAGGGAGGAAGGAAGAGTGAAAAAAGAGGAAGGGAGAAAAGAAAGAGGAAGAAAGGAAGGAGGAAGTAAGAAAGAAGGAAGAAAGAAAGGAAGAAAAGAAGGGAGGGAGGGAAGGAAGGCAGAAGAGAGGGAGGAACAAAGTAAGGAAGAGACTCAGGAAGGAAAGGAAGAAGCGCACATAGTAAAGCTCCTCTTTACTATGATACTTGCACATCTTTTTGAGAGGAGTCAGACCAATTTTGTAATACTTACACATACCCGATTGCAATGTGGCTGGAAATTTCTTGCAACACTGGATATTGCAGACAACAGATTCACCAGGCTCATACTTTAGTATATGAGAATATACTAAACATTGGCTATAAAAATATTGGAACTCATGGCCATACACTTGCAAGGAAGAGTCTCTAAGCCATTGTGTGATCCCTCTAGGCCCAGAAATTAATTTTCTTACAGTTCTGAAGGATAAGCTGTCTCATCTCTTTCCTTGTGTTGTCGATTGTAGGTTGCAGATAGTTTTCTTCATCAGTCTCCAGTTGGTCTTTTCTCTATGCATATTTCTATCTTCATCTCATCTTCTGAGCCAGACACAGTTCAATCAAATAAGATCCCATTCAACAGTCTCTTCTAAATTTCATTACTTTTTTCAAATTCTGAAGTACAGGAATCAAAGATCCAACACAAGAATTTGGGAATGGGTCAAAGAGATCGTACAGTAAGTAGAGTATGCCCATGGTTGACCCAAATTTATTCAGTTGCCTCCCCATATGGCCCTTTGAAGCCCACATAAAATGATTCCTGAAAACAGAGTAACCCCAGACCACTGCCACGTGTGATTCCCCCAAATAACAGTAACAACCAAAATATAATTTGGAAAGACATGGGTTCAGAGAGATAGTTAACACAGTGGGTAGCACAATTGCCTTGCACACAACCAGCCTCAGTTCAATCCCCAGCACTCAATAAGGTCCTAAAAGCCCACTAGGAGTGAAATTTGAGCTCTCCACTCTAGGCGGTTTTGTGTTGAGAGCTCTCAGATGTATCCACTTGCTGAAGTTCGTCAACACAGATGTTTAGGAGAATCAGAGAAATAGTACAGGGATAAGGCACATGATTTACATGGGGTTGACTCCAGGACAAGGTTCTCCAAGTACAACCAAGAGTGACCCTTGAGCACAGAGCCAGAAGTATGTCCTAAGTACCATTGGGTGTTTTCCACCAAATCAAAACCAGCCCCACAAAAGACCTGATAAATAAATGAATAAATAAATAAAAGGCCCCCTAGGGTGGAGCCTTTATGAAAAACTGATGTCCTGAAAGGAGAGTGCAAAGGCATGAGCACAGAGCACAGAATCTATTAAGAGGCAGCAGGAGAGGGTACCAGAGAGGTAGCATGGAGGTACGGCATTTATCTTGCATGCAGAAGGACATTGGTTTAAATCCCAGCATCCTGTATGGTCCCCAGAGCCTGCCAGGAGCGGTTTTGAGTATAGAGCGCTGCTGGGTGTGACACCCCTACCCAAAGGCAACAGAAGAGCCAGATGATGGTTATTTGCAAGCATGAGAGAGACCCAAAGACTCTTACTCTGCTGCATCTGGATTTCTGCCTCCCTGAACCATGAGACAATACCTTCTTGCAGACCAAGCTGTCCACTCTAGGAGGTTTTGTGTTGAGTGCTCTAAGATGTATCCATTTACAGAAGCTCGTCAACACAGATGCCAAAAATTCATGCCCTTTATGTAATAAAGGGATCTAAAATCAGGGATCCAGGAGCCAGAGGGATATCACAACAGTAGGGTATTTGCCTTTTACATGACCAACACAGAACGGACACCAGTTCAAATCCTGGCATCCCACATGGTCTCCCAGCCTGTCAAGAGAGATTTCTGAGCACAGAACCAGGAGTAACCCCTGAGCACCACTGAGTGTGACCCCAAAAACCAAAAGCCACATAAACTAAAACAAAACAAAACAAAAAAACCCCAGGGATCTAGAAATAGAAATCTAAAGACCCAGTTAAACAAATTACCTTTCTTTAAAAAAAAAAACCCTACGTGGGGCCAGAGCAGTGGCCCTAGATGTAAGGCGTCTGCCTTGTGAGTACTAGCCCAGGACTGATCGCAGTTCTATGCCCCGGCGTCCCATATGATCCCCCACAACCCTAGCCAGAAGAGATTTCTGAGCTCATAACCAGGAGTAATCCCTGAGCGTCAATGGGTGTGGCCCAGAAAACAAACAAACAAAAATCCCTCCATATTCTCAAAATATCTTTCTCCTCACAAAAACCTGAATTTTGGTCACTCAACATTTTCTGTTTACTCCTCAATGTGTCTGATAGTCTAACGTCATTAGTTGCAAACTACAGCATTTTGCAAGACAGTGCAAGATATGGCAAGAGGGTGTGGAATCTATGTCTCCTTGTTACTTTGAATACTGGAGTGAGCTGTATATCGGAGTTCCCACGATAGGTCCTCCAGAAACTTTTTCAATGATACTGGGTTTCTGCCTTTTCTTCTGTGCTCCTACCCTTCCCATTTAAAACACGGTAATATTATAATTGACCAGACCTCCAAGGTTGTGACGATGACTGAGATAATATCTTTTTTTTTTTTTTTTTTTTTGGTTTTTGGGTCACACCTGGCAGTGCTCAGGGGTTATTCCTGGCTCCAGGCTCAGAAATTGCTCCTGGCAGGCACGGGGGACCATATGGGGCGCCGGGATTCGAACCGATGACCTCCTGCATGAAAGGCAAACGCCTTACCTCCATGCTATCTCTCCGGCCCTGAGATAATATCTTAAAATGGTACAGAATGGGTGCTATATAAACACAGGAGAAGGTATCATTATTTTCCATCCAGTAATAAACACTTTAAAATGAGAGCTTTTGGAGATCTAGAATCATAATGAGGACCGTGTTTCTGTAATATTCTTGATGTGCTCCTATCTCCTGTGACTCCAGATTTCCAAAACAGGATGGTGAGGCAAAAATACATTCCATAGCACACAAGGGATTTGTGCCTTAGGAGATGCTATTCTCTATTTTAACCTTGTCTGTCTACATTTTTTCTTTTTGTCTACCTGGAGAACAGTCACGCCACTGAGAAATGAAATCTTACCTAACATTATCTTTTTCTCTAAAAGTTTATCTTAGGCAAGAGAGATAGCTCAAAGAGCTGAACATATGTTCTGTTTGCTAGAGGCCAACTCAATCCCTGGCTCTATGTGGTCCCATAAACAGTAGAAGTGATCCCAGAGTACTGAGCCAAGTAGTTCAGAATCCAAGCATCTTTGGGGGGTCCAAAACTCAATAACAAATTAATAAAGAAATGAAATAAGAATTTATGTGGACCCCTTTTCCTCCTCTACTATTAAACTGTAACATAATATTCCTTCTTTCTGGGGCCTGGTAGGTGGCGCTGGAGGTAAGGTGTCTGCCTTGCAAGCGCTAGCTAAGGAAGGACCGTGGTTCGATCCCCCGGCGTCCCATATGGTCCCCCCAAGCCAGGGGCGATTTCTGAGCACATAGCCAGGAGTAACCCCTGAGCGTCAAATGGGTGTGGCCCAAAAACCAAAAACCAAAAAAAAAAAATAATATTCCTTCTCTCTATTGCCAATGTACTGTTATATGACAATACAAATTGAGTAATAGCAGCCTACTACTATTCTATTAGTACTGCTACCATCATGATTACTACTTGCAATTATAGCTCCCCTTTATTTTGTGTTACTGTATTATGGGCAATGACCTAAATCTAATGTCCATGGTACCACTTGAAATTGTGATAGAAAATTAGGAACTCTGGAGTTAAAATAAGACATACATCTTTTAAACTAACTTCTTAAGGTCACACAAGAAGGATGTGACAAAGTCAGACTAGATACAAAGTCTTTGGGCTCTCAACTTGTTTTTGTAACATGCAATTTTGCAATACTTTTGCATTTTTGTCACACTTCTTTGAAGTGTCTTACATCTTGCCTGTAGTTGGTGCTCAGTGACTGTTCCTTGAGTTGATATTTAATGACTCATAAACCCTTTCTCTAAATGGAAAGGCACCTGAGAAGTTGTGTTTAATGCTATGGGAAATCTAAATTTCAAGCAAGACTGAAATAAAACTCTTTGAAAGCCTTACCTCTAGCACCACCGCTCCGGCCCCACCAGTAGGAAATTTTATCTAATATTTCTTAAGCAAAATTAAATGCATACCAATATCCAAAGAGAAAACAGTGCCTACCTTGTAAAGAGTATGTGAGAATTAAATTAAATTAATTAATTATGTGTCATATAGATAGAGCAATGCCTAGTCCCTGGGAAGCATTAAGGATATTACTACTGGTACTATAAGAACTAAGTGAAGAAGAAATTAGTTATCAAGTAGAAGGACTTTAGTGTTACTGTGTTCAGAACCCAAAGCTAGTGTGATAATGCATCATTTATGATGCCTGGCATATAATATGCTCAGTATACTTTGGGCCACACCCGGTGATGCTCAGGGGTTATTCCTGGCTATGTGTTCAGAAATCGCTACTGGCTTGAGGGACCATATGGGACACTGGGGGATAGAACCACAGTCTGTCCTGGGTCAGCTTCATGCAAGGAAAACTCCCTATCATTGTGCCATCGCTCTGGCCCTATGTTCAGTATATTTTTTATTGCATTTATAACTGAGAAATACAGAGAAAATATTTTTTGATTTTTGAGTCACATCTGGCAGCGCTCAAGGGTTACTCCTGGCTCTATGCTCAGAAATCACTCCTTGCAGGCTTGGGGACCATATGGGATGCCGGAATTCGAACCACCATCCTTCTGCATGCAAGGCAAATGCCCCACATCCATGCTATATCTCCGACCCCAAATATAGAGAAATTTTTAGTTTTTTCCTGGGTCTCCAGATAGCCAACATTTCTTAAAATAGAGAAATAAGCATTTTGAATTAAAGAAATTTCAAAAAATTAGCATTTTGAAATAGAGAAATAAGAGGAAGAATATGTAACAGTTTGATGGCATGTCTGGAAGGGAAAAGTTAGTCATCTGGGCCATTCAAATGAGAAAAACCTTAGTCTGTGAATTAAAAACCATAAGATACATAGAAGTGTCTTGGTGAGTATGGAGAAAAATTTAATATAAAGTAGCTAGTGGATGAGAGTCAGAGATATAATATAGTAGGTAGGGTACTTAATTTGCATGTGGCCAACCCTTGCTTGATCTTCAGCGCTAAATATAATCTCTTGAGCTTCACCAGAAATAAATTTTTTAGTACAAAGCCAGGAGTAAGACCTGAGCATTGTCAGGTGTGGCTTTCTGCCAAAAACAAACAAAAAATAATAGTAAAGTTGGGGCCAGAGAAATAGCATGGAGGTAAGGCGTTTGCCTTTCATGCAGAAGATCTGTGGTTCGAATCCCGGCATTCCATATGGTCCCCCGAGCCTGCCAGGAGCGATTTCTGAGCATAGAGCCAGAAGTAAGCCCTCAGTGCTGCAGGATGTGACCCAAAATATTAAAAAAATAATAATAGTGGGGCAGGAGAGATAGCATGGAGGTAAGGCGTTTGCCTTTCATGCAGAAGGTCATTGGTTGGAATCGCAGCATCCCATATGGTCCCCCGTGCCAGCAAGGAGTGACCCCTGAGTGCTACCAAGTGTGACCCAAAAAACAAAAAAAATAATCATCATAACAATAGTAAAGTACCTGTTGTGACTCACCCCACCCGAAAAAAAAAAAAACAGACAAAACCAATAAAGTAGCACACTTTGAAAAGTGTGGAAACTAGATTGACTAGGATTAGAAACTAGAGACTGGGGCTAGAGTGATGGTAGTGGGTAGGGTGTTTGCCTTTTTGCATGTAGCTGACCTGAGTTGATCCTGGCATCCCATATAATCCCTCAAGCAGAGCCAGGAGTAACTCCTGAACATCTTCAATGTGATCCTAAGAAATCAGCCCATGCAGTAGAAAACTGGCCATCTCAGGAGGAGACAGTGGACCAACCCCTGGCCCTGACAAAACCACACCTGCTGCATTCATCACCCAGAATCATTATTTTGCCGATGACCCTGCCTCATTACCCCTCTATGATTTCCTTCTAAGACAGGGGTCTCAAACTTGCGGCCCGTGGGCCATTTGCATCCCTCTGTACAACATTTTGTGGTCTGCGGCTGGCCTTCAAATATCGCAATATTCACAATTATTCACTTACTGAATAATCGCAATAAAAATCGCATTAGTAAGAAAAAAATCACATTAAACATTCACATACCCTGAGCAGTTTCGTTCGGGGTATGCAAATGTTTACTGCAATTTTTGCGATTTTTTTTCTTACTAATGCGATTTTTTATTGCAAATATTCGGTAAGCAAAATCCCTTATGCAGCCCTGCCTCACCCTGACTTTACCTCCTGTGGCCCCCAGGTAAATTGAGTTTGAGACCCCTATTCTAAGACATCAATCCTTCCTTCCTTCCTCCCTCCCTCCCTCCCTTCCTTCCCTCCCTTCTTTCCGTTCTTCCTCCCTTCCTTCCTTCCCTCCTCCCTTCCTTCCTTCCCTCCTTCCTTCATTCCTTCCTTCCCTCCTTCCTTCCTTCCCTCCTTCCTTTCTTCCCTCCTTCCTTCTTCCTTTCTTCCCTCCTTCCTTCTTCCTTCCTTCCCTCCTTCCTTCTTCCTTCCTTCCCTCCTTCCTTCTTCCTTCCTTCCCTCCTTCCTTTCTTCCTTCCCTCCTTCCTTCCTTTCTTCCCTCCTTCCTTCTTCCTTCCTTCCTTCCTTCCCCTCCTCCATTCCTTCCTCCCTTCCCTCCCTCCCTCCCTCCCTTCCTTCCTCCCTCCTTCCTTCCCTCCTGCCTTCCTTCCCTCCTCCCTTCCTTCCTTCCCTCCTTCCTTCATTCCTTCCTTCCTCCCTTCCTTCCTTCCCTCCTGCCTTCCTTCCCTCCTCCCTTCCTTCCTTCCCTCCTTCCTTCATTCCTTCCTTCCCTCCTTCCTTCCTTCCTTCCTTCCTTCCTCCCTTCCCTCCATCCTTCCCTCCTTCCTTCCCTCCTTCCTTCCTTCCCTTTTTCCTTCCTTCCCTCCTTCCTTCCCTCCTTCCTTTCTTCCCTCCTTCCTTCTTCCTTCCTTCCTTCCCTCCTTCCTTCCTTCCCTCCTTCCTTCCTTTCTTCCCTCCTTCCTTCCCTCCTTCCTTCCTTCCCTCCTTCCTTCCTTCCTTCCTTCCTTCCTTCCTTCCTTCCTTCCTTCCTTCCTTCCTTCCTTCCTCCCTTCCACCCTTCCCTCCTTCCTTCCCTCCTTCCTTCCTCCCTTCCATCCTTCCCTCCTTCCTTCCCTCCTTCCTTTCTTCCCTCCTTCCTTCTTCCTTCCCTCCTTCCTTCCTTCCCTCCTTCCTTTCTTCCCTCCTTCCTTTCTTCCCTCCTTCCTTCTTCCTTCCCTCCTTCCTTCCTTCCCTCCTTCCTTTCTTCCCTCCTTCCTTTCTTCCCTCCTTCCTTCTTCCTTCCTTCCCTCCTTCCTTTCTTCCTTCCTTCCCTCCTTCCTTCCTTTCTTCCCTCCTTCCTTCCTTCCCCTCCTCCATTCCTTCTTCCCTCCCTCCCTTCCTCCCGTCCCTCCCTCCCTCCCTCCCTCCCTCCCTTCCTTCCTTCCTTCCTTCCTTTCTTCCTTCCTTCCTTCCTTCCTTCCTTCCTTCCTTCCTTCCTTCCTTCCTTCCTTCCTTCCTTCCTTCCTTCCTTTCTTTTGCCAAACCCAATGATATTAAGGATTTAGTACTGACTCAGTGCTTAGGATTGACCACTGGTGGTGTTCAGGGGACCATATCCAACACCAGTTTCAAACTGGGGCTGACAAGATGCCTTATTCCCTACACTCAGTATAGATTCAGTCTCTCTTTCTTTGATTTCCCTTTTTTCTTTTATTCTGGGGGGTGCACACCTGCCAGTAGTTGAACAGGAAGAAACACTGGGGTAATTATCTCTTATATAATGATCAGGGGATTGAACCCCAATTGAACTCAGGCGATGCATGACCTAGAAGTCCTTAGAGTTTGCTCCTCAGTATCCCAATACATGGGAATAGACATTTGTAAAGTTCACTGTTCTCTCCTTTTCTCACATCTGAGTTGTCTATTTGAAGAGCTCAGATCAATACTTGGTGATCAAATGAATGACTGTAGGAATAAATAAATGCTTTATGACACTGGCTTTAGAAATGATGCCTATGACCCGGAGAGATAGCACAGAGGTATGGCATTTGCCTTGCATGCAGAAGGATGGTGGTTCAAATCTCTGTATCCCATTTGGTCACCTGAGCCTGCCAGGAGCAATTTCTGAGAGTAGAGCCAGGAGTAACCCCTGAGTGCCAGGTGTGACCCCAATACAAAACAAAACAAAACAACAACAAAAGGGAAATGATGCCTATAACCCTTGCTTTACTAAATTGGCATGTGGATCAGTAAGAATGACAATACATAAAGCCTATCACACTGTTTGGCCCATCCTATGCTGCCATCACTGTAGATTCTTGCCATTGTGAGACTTGTTGGCACTACTGTCAGAGAGAGTAACCAGTATTGGCTCTGACTTTGGGGGGAGTTCTCTGCCTTCTCTCACTCCCAGCCATCCTAGTTTGCTCCCACTAAAGCAAACTTGAACTATCAGAAAGAGGCCCTTGACTTTCTTTCTTTTTTTTTTTTTTTTAGTTTTTGGGTCATACCCGGCAGTGCTCAGGGGTTACTCCTGGCTCCATGCTCAGAAATTGCTCCTGGCAGGCACGGGGGACCATATGGGACGCTGGGATTTGAACCGATGACCTCCTGCATGAAAGGCAAATGCCTTACCTCCATGCTATCTCTCCAGCCCCGGCCCTTGACTTTCTAATGCTTTCTTACGCTTCGTCCTCAGACAACCTATGCTTTCCCACATTACGTAGAGATGCCTGAAGCTGTTTTTATTGGAAATGATCCTTCAGGCTGAGCTCCTAGTGGTGTGATGATGATTCTGAGATAATTTGCAATTAGTATGGGGGAAGGATTGGGCTTTCTCCCAAGCCAGGGCCACTCCTTGCCTCAGATGATCTAGTTGTGAGGTGAAGCCCGAACCATTGCTCTGGGGCTAAGGGGCAGCTGTCTTCCCAAATCCTGAAGCACCAGACACCAGAATCTGTTTATTCTTCATTCACTCATTTGATTCCAGTGGTGAGGAATGTAGTGTGGCCTCTCTGTGTGTGGAGATCTGTCTAGGGGAAGTGATTCTTGGCTCACTGAGGCTCTCCTCCCACTTTTACACTCCATGGGCAGGAACTTGTAAGCATGGCAGGGTTCAAGCTGAGATGGGAGGGAGAGCAGAGAAGAGGTGAAATGAGTGAGGGGGTCACAGTCAACTCAGACAGACCCACAAAGCTTTGACAGGAAACAGTCAGCAGAAGGATAGGAGGATAGTATAGTGGGTGGAGTCCTTGCCTTGCAAACAGTCTACTTGGGTTCCATCCCCAATTCCCCTTGAGCCTTGCCAGGAGTGATCCGAGAGAAGAGAGCTAGGAATAAGTCCTCTGCACCCTAGGGTAGCCCCCCCCAAATAAAACCCAAAATAGATTTTATTATTATTATTATTATTGTTGTTGTTGTTGTTGTTGTTATTTTCAGGGTTTGGGGGCCACACCAGGTGACTCTCAGGGTTTACTCCTGGCTATGCGCTCAGTAATCACTCCTGGCTTGGGGGACCATATGGGACCCTGGGAGATCCAACCACGGTTCGTCCTAGGTCAGCCACTTGCAAGGCCAACATCCTACCGCTTGTGCCAACACTCTGGCCCCTGGCCCCTGGCCCCTGTTCTTTAGGGAGTTCACCCAGCCCAAGCAGCCCTATTCCCCCTCCACCTCTCCACAACTGGGACACTCTATAGGGCCCCGCGGCCCCCACAAGAGGCCTCTGGAAATGTGTCAAGCCTTTTACCTGCCTTTCCAGGTTGCAATTTCAAAGGGGTAATTTCTTACTAGACAATAATTAGGAGTTTTATAGCTCTCTCTCTCTCTCTTCCTGTTTTTGCTCTCTGGGAACAGAGAAACCTCCTCGTGAAACATGCTGGCTCTTGACGGGGGCCGCCCACTTTGTTCGAGGCTGTGTGTCTCGCAGCGTTTTTGGTGTGATTTATTTCTTGCTCACCACGATGGAGGAGGGGACGCTGGTATTGGCATCTTTTCTCTTGGTTGTTGTTTTTGTTTTATTTGGGGACCACACCTGGCAATGCTCAAGGGTTACTCCTGGCTCTGCACTCAGGAATTACTCAGGGCAATGCTTGAGAAACCATATAGGATGCCAGGGAGGAAACCTGGGGTCAGCTACTTGCAAGGCAGTGCCCTACCCACTGTGCTATGTCTGACCCTTTTGTTTGTTTTTTGGGCCACACCCAGTGACGCTCAGGGCTTACTCCTGGCTGTACGCTCAGAAATCGCTCCTGGCTTGGGGGATCATATGGGTTACTGGGGGATTGAACCGTGGTCCGTCCCAGGCTAGCGTGTGCAAGGCAGATGCGTTACTGCTCGGGGACACTGCTCTGACCCGTCTCCGACCCCTTTATCACATTTATCAGTGAAACTCAGAAGATGGCCTGGACTGAGCAAGATGCTTGTGACCTGCAGAAGATGCTGGTACTGGACTGGGTTGAAGGTGTTTAGTCAAGTGTCAATTGGAGATAGACTTGGAGCACGGATCTCCTAGTGCCAGCTCTGAGAAGTCGCTACATAAATTTTATCTGGAAATGAAGGTTTGAAGCCTCATCCCCCACCCTTTCTCCCTAGGTAACTTGACCTTACCTGCAAGACCCCGCCCATTCCTGGGAGGGGTCTTGGAAAAGGTAGATAAGGCCTTTGACCCAGGGGATTAGGCCCTTTTGGCTTTTGCCCTTTTGGTCTTTGGCCAGCATGGAGGTGAAAGGGAAGATGGCTGAAAGGACTTAAGAGGCAGGGCTAGCTAAGAATGGCTGAATGCTTGAAAGGTTATGAGATAGGCCACACACATGTGGTGAATAGGGCATGAATAAAGTTGATGCTTCCTGATGCCTGTCTCTGGATGAGTCTGATTCCGCCGTTCACCTTAACCTGGGACCCGCCGGCTGAATGGGGGATGAAGCCACGTGGCCTGGGCCTAAGAACATAGGCCTCCATCCTTCACCATCCACCACAATCTTTAATTATTAAATGCAACAAAGGTTCTAGAAAGAATCTGCTTATACAAGGAGACAAGGGCACCAAGGAGAGAGTGCCAGGGCTTACCATGGAGTTCCCTGAGCATGGCTATGAACAAGCACAAAGTTTTTCTGAGAAACCTCTGGGTGGACCCCAAAGGAGCTCCCATCCCCAAAGTAATAAACAGATAAATACAGTGAGATATGGGGTTGCTATAGAAAGAAGGAAAGAGAGCCTTTCTGATGGCATGTTCATTTAGAAAGAAGCTGTGACTATTTTCTATATATATACATTCTCTCTCTGGAAAAAAATTATGTAGATAATGAGTGAAAAGTGACACTGAATAATAGAGTGTGAACCCCAAGTGCCTGCTAGCATTCTTAGGCACTAGGAGAAAATCCTAACAATGGAGGAGCCACGGGGAGGCCATTTCTGAACTAAAGCTATTTAGGAAACAAGCAGCCTCCAAGTGGGATTTTTTTTTCCCCTCTTGTTCAGTTCCTCTAGGAAGCAAATGAGGTGTTTGAGGAGGTACACACATTTCTTCTCCCTCTCTCCATTACATGTGCCACAATGACAAGAATGCCTGACTTGCCCTTGGCCTTGGAGGGGGTGGTCCTCAAGTCCAGACTCACATGCTAGAAAGAGACAAAAGCTTAAGTCACTTTCCCTGCTTCTTAGGGCACTAGGCAGACAGGGACTACAATATCACATGCACACAGAGAGATGTGAGAAGAGACAGTAGGGGGTACCTCTTTCCAGATAAGCATTTGTAATCAGTGAATGTGATTCAGGCATCAGCCCCTGGAGAAGTGTCGTTCTTAATCTACCTTTATGAGACATGTGTTTATTAATATATTCATTCAGACACTTATTCATTCAATAAATACACGTTGAACTTCAAGGTTTAATAGAACCTTCAGTAGGTCATAGGACCTTCCCTATGTGAAATACTTCAAACAAAATGTGGATATGTCTATTTCTCCAAAGCCTACTGTAATAGAGTTGAAAGGAACCATGGGTACACACCCTTGAATTATTCTGGTTTGTGAGCTAATCAGCCTAAGGACATAAGACAAATATTATCTTGGTGGTTGGGAGCGTTTTTGTAGAACAGGATGTTTCTATGTTGAAAGTTGATTGAGTGATGCTCAGAATTCAATGCTCTTGGCCACTGATGCACCTTTGTCAAGTAGTTAGTCACCTAGATATCTCCTAAAAAAGACTTCAAAAGTCATAAAGTGATAATATTTAGATCTAAAGATCTACCAATCAAAATAATTCATTCTACTAGTGTTTTAACACCTTCATTTTGGGGGAGGAGAATTGTGACACATGCAGTGCTCAGAGGTTACTCCTGGCTCTGTGCTCAGTAATCGCTCCTGGCAGGCTCAGGGGACTATATAGGATGCTGGGATTTGAACTGGCTGGTTCGACTGCATACAAGGCAAATGTCCTACCACTGTTCTATCTTTCTGACCCCTCCTTAAGACTTCTTATATAGGGGTTGAAATAGTGGCACAAGTGGTAGGGTGTTTGCCTTGCACACACACTAACCTAGGATGGTTCAATCCCCTGGCATCCCATATGGTCCCCCAAGTCAGGAGCGATTTCTGAGTGCATAGCCAGGAGTAACCCCTGAGCATCACAGGGTGTGATCTAAAAAAGAAAAAAAAAAAGACTTCTTAAATAGGGGCCAGAGAAATGTTCAAAGGGCTAGAGTACAAGGTTTTTGTTTGTTTGTTTGTTTGTTTGTTTTATTTGTTTGGGGCCACACTCTGTGGTACTTTGGGTTTACTCCTGTTTCTTCTCTCAGGAATTACTCCTGGCAGGTTTAGGGGACGATATGGTGTGCTGGGGATTGAATGTGGGTAAGCCGGCTGGAAGACAAACACTCTGTTGCTGTATTATGACTCCAGCCCCATTTTGTGTGTGTGTGTGTGTAGTACAAGTTTTAGATGCTGAAGCAGTCAATTCCTGCCACTCCATAGTCTACCCTGCCATATTTCTGTATCATTCTAGAGTGGCCTAAATAAATAAATAAATAAATAAATAAATAAATAAAAATAAATAAACCAACTTAGCAAGGTTATCATGAGGTGAACACTATTTTCATCTCCATTTGACACATGAGAAAACTGAACTCAGAGCACACAAGTGGCTCTGCTAGGAAAACACAAACTTAACCTGGGACGCGCAGATTCAAACATTCATGATTATTTTTCCCTATTGTCTGTGATGTCTCTTGGGAGAAAGGACCCAATGTTTATTTTTTAAATGGTTACTTTTGTTTTTGGGTCACACCAGTAATGCTCAGAGATTATTCTGACTCTGCACTTAGAAATCACTAGTGGTGGGCCCGGAGAGATAGCACAGGGCGTTTGCCTTGCAAGCAGCCGATCCAGGACCAAAGGTGGTTGGTTTGAATCCCAGTGTCCCCTATGGTCCTCCGTGCCGCCAGGAGCTATTTCTGAGCAGACAGCCAGGAGTAACCCCTGAGCATTGCCTGGTGTGCCCCCCCCCAAAAAAAAAAAACAAAGAAATCACTAGTGGTAATGGTAAGGGGATCATATGGGATGCCCAGGACTGAGCCCAGGTCAGCTGTATCCAAGCCAAGTGCCCTAAATACTATAGTTTCAGTCCCCTCATGAACATTTTTATTAAACATTTGTTTATTTGATGGGCCATCCCTTATGGTATTCTAGGGCTACTCTTGGCTCTAAGTTTGGGTTTTACTCCTGGAAGAGTTCAGGAGACTCTTTTGTCCTGAGGCTGAAACAAGGGTCACTGGGAGCATGCAAGTCAAAAGTCTTCAGCCTTATCTCTCCACCCTCTCTGCCCATTTTAATATTTAAAAAGACATAATGGAAACGGTTATTGCAAGAATTTTAAGCAGTTATGGTGATGATTTGTCTTTCCCAAACTTTTTGGTAATTATCACAATACTGGTAATCTGGATACAATATGGCAAGCTCAACACATCAATCAGCCATGAGAAATATCTCTCCTTCATTTAAGTGGCTGGCTCTAAAACAAGTCAAGTGCCCTTTTCAGAGGATCATCTTGGTAGATGGGTCATCAGAAGAGTTGGGACCTAGGACTTAGGCCAATTGCTCTGAAGGCTGCATCTGGGAGTTGAAGGGTGGAGCATATTGTAGCAATTGCTAGAAAGATGAGTTTAGTCACTGGCTCATCTTTAACAAATAAGTCGGGCCAAAGAAATAGCACCGTGGTAGGATGTTTGCCTTGCATGCAGCTAATCCAGGATGATGGTGGTTCAAATCCCAGCGTCCTATATGGTCCCCCATGCCTGCCAGGAGTGATTTCTGAGCGCTGAGCCAGGAGTAACCCCTGAGTGCCACCGGGTGTGACCCAAAAAACAAATAAACCAAAATAAGAAAAAAGGTAAATTCAATGAATCAAAAATTTGGTTTTTGGATCCAGTAAATATTTGAAGACATTATTTCTTCTTCATTTGTAAAATGCAGTCTCAAATGGAGAACTAATCTTGATATTGCATCCTACCAACTTAACTTTAAAAAAGATCTGTTTATACAAACAAAAAAAAAACCCCAAAGGTATTATTACTATTTATAAGTGTAGAAAGTGGCAGTTAGCTGAGATGAGAACTTGGAATGTGAAATTAATTAGTGGCAGAGATGAAAAAGGTATTTCCTTCTCATCTTTCTTTTTCTCTTCCTCCTCCTCTTCCTCCTTCTTTGATTTTTTGCTTTTGTGGTTCTGAAAATAAAACCCAGAAACTCATATATGCTACAGATGTCCTTTACCATAGAGTTGCATGCTATTCTTAATTCCTTTTATGAGCCCTGGAAGCAAGCTACTTCTGTCATTTAAAAAAAATTATGTAAGCTTTTGAAAAGGAAAGCAAGAAGGTTCATAACCCTGCTGGTCTGTGGTTAGGTTCCTAACACTTTTGACCATTCTGATTAACAATCTTTCCCAGTGGGTCTATTTATCTCAAAGGGACCAACAGATACAATGAGATCTGGACACTGTATCTTCTCTCAGGGAACCAAATAGACTTCAATTCTTTCAGGATGAGGGCGAGAGTCTTTTCACATCCTGAAGGTCTCAAGGGCTAGGAAAAAAAAAAAAAAAAAAAAAGCCTGGAACAGGTTGAGGGCTTACTCTGCAGCCTGTGTTAAAGAGTTAAAGAAAGAACAAACTCCACTCCCAGGAGGTGACATTGTATATCCATAAAATTTGGTGCCTTTCTTTAAGGAGTGTCTGATCTAATTGGATACTAGAAAGGAACAGCTCTATTCAGACTCTAATTCAGTCTGATCTGATCTAGTTCAGTTTGCCTTTTGTAAAGACAATCTAGGAGTTTGAGAACAGAGAAAAAAGAGGAGACAGGACTTACAGGACTTGGGAGAGATCCCCTTGTTTGGCGCAAAGAGGGAGGAGAGGTGGAAAGTGTGTGTGTGTGTGTGTGTGTGTGTGTGTGTGTGTGTGTGTGTGTGTACTTGACATCAAAACCAAAAGTGTGTGTGTGTGTGTGTGTGTGTGTGTGTGTTGTACTTGACATCAAAACCAAAAGTCTGCAGGGGTGATTAAGGAACCTGAAAGAGGGAGGCACCGGGCCCAGGAATCTGGCCCAGGAATTTAGGCTTGAGAGAACAGGAAATCTCTTGAGTCCCCGCCCCCCTGACCCCTGGAAGTTAAGGATAAATATAAATCTATCCTCCCAAAGAGGCAACAAGCAAACATTGTAATTTAATACCTGCCCCGTCTAAATCAAATAAGGTCTCCTTTCGGCTTTTGAAATGCAATCTGTGGGCTTGTTTTCCATTCACTTACCTATTCAGGCTCCAGAAGTTGGAGTGGATCTACGAGAGTTAGAATTTTCTTAGGCACCACAGGGGTTCCAGGATAAAAAGAACTCGGTCCCTATCCTCCAGAAGCTCACATTTCGGGGGGGGGGGGGTGGAGACAAAGGTTAACGACGAGCCATTTACTGCAGAAGGTTGAAACATAAAGGCTTGTCAAGGGTTCGCTTCCTAGGAGTTCATTCCAAGACAGGATTTGGGAAAATCAGGAGGGTGATGTTTGCATTGCACAGCCCAGTGGGTTCTATTTTATTTATTTATTTATTTATTTATTTATTTATTTATTTATTTATTTATTTATCTATTTATTTATTTTAAAATAAAGGTTTATTTACTCCCCCTAGAAGGATATATTTTCTTTCCCGGTGGACTCCAAGACCAATAAAGGATGCTCAGACCTTATGGCAATGCAGAATTCCAGTAGACTTGGGGTGTCTTGGGGGAGATGTCGCAAGGACTTGCCCCCTAACTAAAAAAAGAGGTTATGCAGAAGAAAGCTAGCTAGAATTTCCTTTCGCATTGTGCCCCAAGATTTCAACACCTCTGGGCACCTTTTTATTTAAAAAAAAAAAAGAAAGAAAGAAAAAAAGAAAACCTGCTCTTTCCTCGACAGTTGCCACTGGAGTGGGACCTTCTGCTCAAGTCGGGGGCGTTAAGTTAAAAGGTCTGTTGCAAAGCCGCCTCCCGGGGTGCACCCCGGAAAGACATCTACTTCTAGGCAAGAAGCCACTTAGCTCGATCCGTATCTCCCCCAACTCTGCATCTACCAGGGGGTCCCCGGCGGGCCTGGCTGGGCTGCGGCGCTGGAGTCGGGAGCGGGGCGCCGACCCCCGGCGGCGCTCAGAACCCCGCACGGGCGGGCGAAAGGGGGAGAGAGGCAAGGAGGGAGGAGGGAGAGGGAGGGCGGAGGAGGGAGGAGGGAGGAAGAAAGGGAGGGAGCACGTCATGTGATCCGTTTTCCTGCTCCTTTAAGCGTCCACAGGCGGCGAAGCGGCCACAATCACAGCTCCGGGCACTGGGGAAAGCCCGAGCCGGCGGCGCCGGGGGTGGAAAAGCCGTGCGGGTGCCGCCGTCCGCCCCGTCCTGCGGCCGCACCCCTGAAGTTTCCACCGCGCCCCGGAGAGGAGGCAAAGGAGAGGGAGGAGGAGAAGGAGGTGGAAAAGCCGGAGGAGGGAGCTCCCAGCACCCTGGTGCCCAACAACAACCAGCAAGCACAAAACAGCAGGAAAGAAAAAAGAAATTCTTTTAAAAAAATAATAATAATAATAAAGCAAACCCCACTTGAAGCGCCCAAAAAAAGGGAGTCCCGGGAGCAGCAGCAGACATGGCTGGGGCGATCATCGAGAATATGAGCACCAAGAAACTGTGCATTGTCGGGGGGATCCTGCTGGTGTTGCAAGTGGTGGCCTTTCTGGTGGGAGGATTGATCGGTGAGTGCAAACTTTCTCTTCTCTTCGCTCTCCTTCTTTCTCCTTTCTTTTTCCTCTCTCTCCTTTCTCCTCTTTCTCTCTTCCTCCTCTCCCTTCTCTCTCTCTCTCTCTCTCTCTCTCTCTCTCTCTCTCTCTCTCTCTCTCTCTCTCTCTCTCTCTCTCTCTCTCTCTCTCTCTTTCCCCCCTTCTTCTCCCCTTCTGTGTCGCCTCTCTCGGGGCTACTTGTTACAGTATCGGTGCCTGGCTCGTATGATCTAATTAGTCGGCCTATTGTGCTGGAAGAAAAGCCGGGCTCCATGGGGCTCCGTGGGGCACCGTGCAGTGTAGTGGCCCGGAGAAAAGGAGGGGAAAAGTTTTGGCCTAGTTTCAGTATCCACTTGAAAGGCAGGCAGGGGGCGGGGGGTGGCGAGCCGAAGCATGGCGACGGTCCTCCTCCTCCTCCTCGCGCGCTGCCCTGCAAACTTGGGAGTCTGCGCGGGGTCCCTGGGCATTTTTTTTTCTTTCCCGCGTTCCCCCACTTTGGCCTCCACCTAAGGCCTTCCAATCCGCTGCGGAGGGTGACTGGCTGGCTGGATGCGGGGTAGGGTGGAGTGGAGTGGGGTGTGTGTGTGTAGGAAACAACTGAAAGTCTTGGAAGGGGAGGGAAACAGAGCCAGGAGCGCACCCCCCTTTTCCTCCCTCCCACTAACCCACACCCCACAATTCCCAACCCCCCCCCCCAACACACCCCATAATGCTGGCTTCTGAGCTGGGAGCTTTGCATGTGTGAAACGCAGCAGCATCGGGGGCGGTGGTTCCACCAGTCGGGGAGGATTGTGTGTGTGTGTGTGTGTGTGTGTGTGTGTGTGTGTACGTGTGTGTGTGTGTGTGTGTGTGTGTACGCGCGCGCGTGCAGGGGAAGCTGTTAAGAGTTTGCATTGGGGGGGATCAGAAGGGGTGTGTGTGTGCGCACAGGGAAAGCTGTGAGAGTTTGCATTGGGGGTCAGAAGGTGTGTGTGTGTGTGTGTGTGTGTGTGTGTGTGTGTGTGTGTGTGTGTGTGTGTGTGCGCGCGCGCAAGGGAAGCTGAGAATTTTCATTGGGGGTCCTGTCCCAGCTCTCCCGGTTGCGCTCCCTGGCTGTGTGTTCGCCCCAACCTGTGGGGACGCTTGAGTGGGAATCTGGCACCCATGACAGAATAGGGTGAGGGGGTAAAGATGGGGAGGTGAAGTCTTGGGTGGGTGCAGCTAGAAGTTGAAGAAGTCAGAGGGGGGAACTGCATTATCTGGAAGGTATAGCTAGGAACCTCCTACTCGTCTGCGCCTCCCTCTTTTTCCCCCTTTCTAGAGCCCCCCCCCCCAAAAAAAAAGCCCTAGAGGCGGAGCTCCTGGTTTCCCCCCCGTGGCTTCCAGGCGGTCACCCCATCACCCTGCAGGTGACAGAGGCTTCGCACCCCTCCCTGCTCCCTGCCTGCGCTGCGCCATGCCGCTGGCCAGGAGACCTCCCGGGGCGCACCGCCAGCTCCGCTCCCAGCTGGCCAGGTTTCCGGGGACCACCAGAGAGGGTCACAAGGACCTTCCACTTGGCAAAAACTCCAGCAACCCTCGCCCTGGCCCTGTGTCTCTCTCCTTCCACCCCTTTCCAGGCCCCTCTCCTGCCTGCGCCCCGCTGTCCCCCTGGTGATTCAGGGCAGCTGGGCACAAACTTTAGCGCCAACTTTGCACCGGGCGCCAAGGCGTAGAAGCCTTTGCTTCTAGACTTGTCGCTTTGTAAAACTTCCCCAAGAGCCCAGTTGTGTGAGTGTGTGTGGTATGGGGGATGGGGATGGGCTAAAGGGGGTGCATGGCTTCTCTGCGCATCTCTTTGCGGGAGTCCGCGCTTGGCCTGGGCGTTCGGGTTGCGTTCCCCAGAAGGGCATGGCATTGGCCACCTGGGTTTCCGTGCCTGGTGTCGTTCTGCAGATTAGGCTTGGATAGAAGCACAAGGAAAGGAATCCCTGGTTCTGTATAACCGCCCCCCCCCCCCGTGCCACCCATCCTAATTGTCTTAAACAAAGGAAAGTGGGTGAAGCTTCTTAAAGAGGAAAATTGCTAAGGAACCTGTTCTCTCGGTTGTCTGTCCATAAAGCAAAAATGGAGATCAAAGTTTTCCAAGCCTAGATTCTCCATTGGGGCCATACAGCTTCATCTATTTATTTATTTATTTATTTATTTATTTATTTATTTATTTATTTATTTCTGGATACCCTTATCTGTCCCAACACACACAAACATACAGACAACACACACACACACACACATACACGCACACACGCACTGAGACAGAGCTTTGCTCCAGTTTGCTTATGTGCGATCTCCTTGTTTCCCTGCCCTGGATTTTTTTTTTTTCTCTTTCCTTCTCTCTTTTTCTCAGCTGGGAGCTGAAGGCAGCTTTCCCTGTGCCCTCAATGGTGATTATGCAGCGGTTACAATTACACCTCTTGTCTTCCCTGATGAGCAGTTGCAGTTAGATGCCATTGGATCTTGTGTGATTTCAGTGGCAGACCATAATTAAAATTTCTTGCACCTTGTGCTTTCAGAATTAAATTGGCCTATTATCCCTGTCTGACCTTCATCCTCTTTGAGGTTTTTGCACGAGCAGTGAACCATTACAGTGCCTTGGTGTTTGTTGGTGTGTGTTTCTTCTCTTTCTCTCAAGCTGATCTCCTAGCCTCGAAGAGCCCCATATCCGCTCTTTAAGAGTGTCTGTCTGAGGGTGGTTTTTTTTTTTTGGGGGGGGGGACTTCTGGCACTAGTTTTAATTGTGGGAACCATTTTGGGGGAGCACTTTTGAGCGCATGCTGAGAGGGGGTTCCAGTTCACAATAGTTGTGCGTTTTCAGAGGGGCTTAAATGGAGCACATATTATAATCAACCACCATTTCCCCAAAACTTGGTTAGTAACTGTCTTGGTCAAAGTCTGGAAAGTTAGTGTCTGATGAGGTTCTGACAGTAACTAGGTAGATTTCCCTGGATAAATAAACTGCTTCAGTTCCACCTTTCCTGGTAAAGATTCTATAAGTGAAATTCTGGGGGTGGGGGACATTGCTTCGCTCTCCCCCCACCTCCCTCATTGACAAAGGTTCTGTCCTCAAATCTGGCAGCAAGACTGAAAAGATCTGGTCCAGGTGAAGAGTCTCATGAGATTCAGCCAACATCCCATCCATGTAGAGTCATGGATTTTATTGTCAAATATGGTGAGGAACTTAGGTCAGTGACAAGACATGTACATGAGAAATAAATAGCCCCAGGTAGGTGATAGGTTTACAGCAGTAGGGTGTTTGCCTTTCATGTGGCTGATCCAGTATGGACCTGGGTTTGATTCCTGGCATTCCATATTGTCCCCCAAGCCAGGAGCAATTTCTGAATGCAGAGCCAGGAGTAACCCCTGAGGGACATCGGATGTGGCCCCAAAAACAACAACAAAAAATAGTTTCTCACCAGATGTATACCTGAAAGCCAATGAAACTGAGCAAGGACAACTAGAAGTCCCCTGGAATAGCCAAGCAGAAGGAGTAAGTGCAGGACCAGCCCAGAGACAAGGAAGTCTAAGGTCAGAGATCTCTACTTGACCCTGGGAAGAAAGAGATACATTTGCTCATTTCCCCTGGTAGTTAAGGTGCTCTGGGTGGGAAGTATCTATCTGGCTCGGCTTCTGGGAGGAAATGAAATCTTTGCTGGAAATTAGCAGTAATCTCTATTCATATTCTTTTCTGATCACTATTGCCAGTCCTTCTTTCTCCACAGACCTTCCTCTCCCATTCATGAAAAAAAACATGGAGAAATGACAAAATTCCTGTAAGGTTATGAATAACACACACACACACACACTCTACATGCCTAAATCAGTTCAGGGAGAGGCCTTGGTCTCATTGATAGCTCATAATTTAAGATTCCCTTCAATGATGGAGAACATTTAAACATCTAAAAGTCATAGTGCAGCGGTAGGGTGTTTGCCTTGCACACAGCTGACACAGGATGGATCTCGGTTCAAATCCCAGTGTCTCATACGGTCCCCCTAGCCAGGAGAGATTTCTGAGCACATAGCAAATATGTATAGCATATAGCAAATACTGATGTCCTATTTCTAGCTTAAATTCCCCTTTATTCGAATAGCCTTTTAAGAAGCAAGTTTTTGTTTGGTTTATTGTTTGTTTTTCTGTACTCATATCTGCAAACTGCTAAACATGATCAATTAATTAACATAATTAATGGCATTAAATGTGTATATATATATATATATATACTAGACTCAGGAGTATCACATCCGGTAGAGATATTAATTTTCTCCAAATTATGCTAGGCTTTAGTGAAAATTTTGAGCCTTGATAAAATCCTGCATCAGGTTGCTTTCTAACCTATGGAGATTCCTTAAGAAATTGGCTTTCTTAATATTTAGAATATATTTCTTAAAAAGTGATAGAACCATAAACATAGTACAGGGGTTAAGGGACTTAGCTTACATGTGTCTTACCCCAGTTAAAACCCTGCTACCACATAGAATCCTAAACATCATTTACTGGGAGTGGCTCCTCTCCTCCAAATTAAGAACCCCAAACAAAATAGAAAATATTCATTCCAAAACTATTTTTAAATTATTATTTAATTCCTTTTTTTTTGTTTTTTGTTTTTGGGCAAGACCCAGCAGTGCTCAAGGGTGTCTCCTAGCTCTGCACTCAGAAATTGCTCCTGGCAGGCTCAGGGGACCATATGGGATGCCAGAGATGGAACCTAGTTCTGTCTCAGGTCAGCTGTGTGCAAGGCAAATGCCCTACTGTTGTGCTATCTCTCCAGCCCCTAAATATTTTTTTAATCTTTACAAAGAAGTCTGCTTCAAATTTACAAAATAAGTTTCATTTGATTTGGCGAATTTACAAAATAAGTCTCCTTGGTTTGATGCATGTAGTCCATGAAGAGGCAACTGAAGGGTTTGGGGAAGGAGGGGTGAAGGCCCTAATATAAGATGAAGCGACAAAAAGGATCATAGACTTGATTCGTGAATATGAATCCCTTGCTCATCATATCATTAGTCATGTCTGTGAGCTATAATGGTTGAAAAAAGCAGGTCACTGTTCCCACCCACGCTAAAATGATCAAGGTGTGAAAACCAGGAGGGGATGAATGGAAAATGATTGCATTGTTTTCAGGCTGTTCCTAAGTGAGAATTTTTCTAAACTTAAAGCTCCCCATGATCAATTATGAGTTCTTTAGGAAAGTTTGAAGTTTCTTTCAACAGCTCACCTTTAGCATTTTTATTATAGTTTTTATTATTTGGGTTTTTTTGGGGGATCATACCTGCTAGTTTTCAGGGGCTAAAGTCTTGGCTTTATGCTCTGGATAGAGCTCAGGGAACCAAAATTTGATGCCAGAGTTTGACTTTAGTGCCTTAAAACCTGCATTAGTTGGGGCTGGAGAGATAGTATAATGGGCAGGGCACTTGCCTTGCATGTGGCCAACCTAGGTTTGGTCCTCACCATCCCATATGGTCCCCTCCGTACACTCAGGAGTAATTCCTAAGAGCAGTAATTCCCAAGCATTAACAGGGGGTTAAGAAAAGAAAAAATCAACCAGGGGCCAGAGAGATAGCACAGCAGTTGGGCTTTTGCCTTGCATGTAGTCGATCCACGACAGACCGTGGTTCAAATCCTGACATCCCATATGGTCCCCCGTGCCTGCCAGGAGTGATTTCTGAGTGTAGAGCCAAGAGTAACCCCTGAGTGCTACAGGTGTGACCCCCAAACCCACCCCATCCCTCAAAAAAAAAACCCCAAATCAACCAAATCTGTACTATTTTTCTGCCTATTTTTAATGCTGAGAATTTATGTGTAGATGAAGAAAACACATACAAATGAACATATAATCAGGCTTGTCCATTTTAACAAAGACTGAAAGATACGTCTTTTTTTTTCTTTTTGGCTTTTGGGTCACACCCGGCAGTGCTCATGTGTTACTCCTGGCTTGGGGGACCATAGGGGATGCTGAGATTTGAACCACTGTCCTTCTGCCTGGAAGGCAAACGCCTTACCTCCATGCTATCTCTCTGGCCCCAAGGCACATTTTAACATGCCTTTGAAAGTCATAGCTCAAATATTGTACTATTATTTAAATGGGAGCTTCTGATGATCTTGATTTGGAAGATGAATTTTGGTCTCTGATCTGTGATTTATTTGGAAGTCACAGAGTTAAAAGAAATTAAATATAATCACAGTCATGCAGAGAATAGAAGGGCTTGCTTCCTAGTACATTAGATTTTAAGCTTGCTGTGGTATATATTATATTTTAACACACATTAATAATGCAGCAGTTTTAATCCTAAAGGGGTTGGGTAGCTGAGAATCTTGAAAGGAAGGCTGGGTTTATTTTAACCTATATTTTCTGTATTTGATTCTATTCTTTTTGTCACATTTAATATCTGATTAAATTTAATTAGACATAATTTTCCTTTTTGTTTGCTACAAGAAGATCTAATATGGTTGTAGAAGTCCAGTGTCACCCCAAAAATTCTAGTAGGGGGCCAGAGAGATACTTCCAAGGAGTGGACACATGTTTTGTGTATCAGGTTTGATTGTACTGAAGTGGGAGTAGCACAGAATAGATCCAAACTCCACCCCCTGAATTCTTCTTGTAAGTAGTGGGGAATTTTGAAGATAGGGGCTTCCCCAGCAATATTTGCGGGAATCAGATATCACTTCTGGTGACACTTGGCTCAGTGGTAAGTGTCTGGTAGTTTGATGTTTGGGCCAGCAATACAGTACAGCTCTGGCCTGGGAATGCTGGAGGCTCCTACGACTGCACCCCCATTGATGGGTGGTGGGAGAGGGTGTCCAGGGGGTGCCAGTTCTAGATCTTGTGCTATCTACTGACCCAAGTATGGGAAATGTTTCATCACTGAAATGAAAGTATTTGACATTCTAAATCTAAAAGAAATGTAGATGTGTGGTAACAATTGCTAACAATTTGCTTTCATCTTATCTTTTACTGCAGCCTTTTAGCTTCCTCTTGGAATTCTCCTTTCCCAATTAAAAGTCAGAGACAGATCCTTGAGAAAATAGAGTAATATGTGGCTTTGAGGCAGTCTCAGGACCCCTATGTTAGTTAATCCAGGATCTAGACTCTCAGCTTTTATTAGTAAATGGCTATCTTGGCCTAAAAAATCCATATTATGGGATCGGAGAGATAGCATGGAGGTAAGGCATTTGCCTTGCATGCAGAAGGTCCGTGGTTCGATCCTGGCAACCCATATGGTCCCTGGGCCTGCCAGGAGTGATTTCTGAGCATAGAGCCAGGAGAGTGCTGCTGGGTGTGACCCCAAAACCAAAAATATAATCCGTATTAATAGGAGAACTATTCTTACCATATCTTTTCTCATCTAGGTGTTCCTATGGAGATTTAGAATTTGTTGTGACTGTAGGAAGTGTCTTACTTCAAGATCTCAGAACATGCAAACTCTTGCTAGAGCCTGTTGGGTACCCAGCTGCCATGCTGGCTGGGGGTCAGAAAATAGGGGGTTAGAAGTGGGAGTAAATTGGTGAGTCATATGTAGATAAGAAGCCTGTTTGTCCCTGTTTACCGGCAGAAAGTTCCCTGCTATGAGGGTCTCTGATGTCAAGATAATTCTCACTTTCTGGGAACTCAAAAACACATGAAATTAGAAACTCAGCTAATTACCCTGTCAAAATAACTACTACCATTATCTTGAAATAATTGATTAATACAATAGTATTAAAAATGTAATGTGTGGGGATCTGGAGATAGCTCCAAGGTCTGGAGTCATGCTTTGTAGGCAGAAAATGTAAGTTAAACCCCTGGCACCTCCTAATCACCCAAGTTCAGCCAGCATTGACCTCTGAACACAGATCCAAGTGTGGTTCCAGTGCACTGCCTGACCCCCTGGGGACCAAACCCAGGACTCCTGCATACAAAATAGGGGCTCCAGCCCACTGAACTACCTCTCTGTCCCCTGTCCCCATTCTTTTAATATGTCAAATGTTTAACATATAACAGTCCTTTACACCATTTATTCTTGGCACATTCTGGCATACCTAGTAGGGGCAGTTGTACCCATTTAACATGGAAGTAAACTAAGGGGCAACAAGGTGAAATAAAATTGCTCAAGATTACCTAGCTAGACAGGGTCAAAGTTGGCCTGAACTTCAGTCATTGGGACTTCAAAGCCTTATTCTGGCTTTATTCTGGTTTTATGAACCAACCACAAAATGATTCTCCTCCTCTCACCTCTCCAGAGCCTGACTTTTTGGCATATATATGGTTTGAAAGCAGTAAGACATAGTGAGTAATAGTATTAACTATGCAACTGATTTTTTCACATGTAATCCTTGAGAGCCAAAAAAAGAAATATTAGCTCTATGAGATGGAGTCTAGTTGTAGGCACCAAAGCAGTGTTGTGTAGACCACAACTAAGAAGGAGAGGGCCCCGTATGGGAAGTTTGCCTGTGTCAGGTGAGTTCTTTACAAGTTTTAACCAGTTTCTTTACCTACAAGTTCTAACCGGATGACTCATCTCATTAAGCAATAGAATTCATTAACCACGAGGTGTCTGAGCTCTGCTAGTTTAAGGACAATTACTCGATTTTGTTTTCTCTAGATCAGGGCTCTCAAACTCGCGACCCACGGGCCCCAAACGGCCCTCCGTACAACATTTTGTGGCCCTGCCCTAGAGGAATCTTTTTGTTTTGTTTTGTTTTAGTTGTTTGGGTCACACCCCCGAATGTTCAAGACTTACTACTGACTTTGCACTCAAGGATCACCCTGACTTTGTCTCCTGCGGCCCCCAGGTAAATTGAGTTTGAGAACCCCTGCTCTAGATGGTGGTCTCAAGATTTTCATGTTATTATACAAATCTGGAAAAACAGAGATGGAATTCACCAAGGATGGTGGGGAGGAATTTCAGGGTTGTTGAGTTACAGTATAGTACAGCAGTTGAATTAAGGGACGCTTATTACAAAGAGAAAATTCTGTTCCACACAGAATAACTGTGTGCATGTGTATATATGTTTATGTATATATGCGTATATATACACACTACTACATGATAAGGAGGGTGTCTCAATTTTAAAACTCCATTGCTGATACCACGATGAGTTATATTTTGTTCTTTGGGAAAGGCTACTTGAGTCTCCAGGGAAAATCTTGGCTGTTCTCAACAGGGATAGAGATGAGAGGGAGCACTGAGATATGAAAGGATCACGTGTGTCTTAGATCTTTTGTCTTGGCTGGCCTTATAATGTGGTCAATGGACTGATGTAGTGGAGATGGTAGTTTCTACAGTAAGTACCTGGAAGAGGATGGACATGGAGAGGAGGATCCTAAAATTCTCCACCATGTAGATAAAATGCTTTTCTACTTCCCTAAATAAATAGTAGAGCAAATTTAAAAGTGCAACTCATAGATCTCGGAGTACAGAAATACGAAGGGGCTTTTAACCTTGTACCTTTCCCTTCTTCCTGACCATGTTCCACCTCTCATTAAGTTCTCATGGGGCTGCAAAGAGAATATTTGGACTATTTTATCCTGAGCACGAAATTGGGCTTACTGTGGTTTATTGCTATTGGAAGATATACGGAGTGACTGTGGGAGGTATTTCACAGATAGTAATATATTTTTTTTAATGATTCTGACAACCTAGAGAAGTTGAGATTTTGGGTGATTCTGTGACTCCTCTAAGGAACTTTTTGAAGTTGGGAATGTGAGTCAAAGTGCCAACATTCAAGCCCATGACCAGAACCTAAGCCATTCTCTTTAAGTTGATGACCTCTCCTCCATAGTCTTCTTCATTTCTTTTTCTGTGTGTGTGCAGGGAAAGGGGGTGAGAGTAAGTGCTCCCCAGAAGTTGTTTGGGAATTCAGGGGCCACTCCCAAAGACACTTAGCCCACCTATGTATATCTGATCACACTGATCCAACAAAATTACACCCAATGGTGCTGCGGATTGAACCAACCCTTTGAACTATTGACTTGAATCTCTTTCATTTTTAAAATTAGTTTGTTTGGGAGCCAGCCACACCTGGCGATGCTGTCTCTATGTTCAAGGTTCTTATTGGTGGTTTCCTGAATCCATTGCTACATGCAAGACAAACACCTTACATCCTATACTATCTCTATAGTCCCTCTCTGTAATTTCTACAAGAAACAAATGGTCTAATGGAATGGAACTGGTTCTATATGAAGTCAGGAGTGAAACACTTTTTATTATTTTTCTGCTTCTACCCTTTTCTAAAACCACACACTCTCATGAGCACGTGGTTTCTAATTATTAACTGTTTATTTCCTGTGCAAGTGATCCCATTGCCAAACACACATAAACTCAGCACATTAGCTGTTATAAATGTTGACTTGTAGGCCATTGAAGGAGAAGGGGTTAGAATGAAAAACTATATCTGCATATATGCACAATGTACACACATATAATATATACATATATGTTTTATATTACCGCATTTTCCGGCGTATAAGACGACCCCCTAATTTTGCAGGTTTAGGTCTATATTTGCTGTATCAGACAGAATGTTCCTGTGCTGCATGTGCTGCATGTGTTCCTGTGCTCATGTACCACAGTCAACCAATCACAACAAGCCAAGGTTCAAAGGTTCTACTGTAATAGACGTCCTCTCTGACTCTGGCCAATCTGAGCAGGCTTTTGACATTGTAGATTCGGGTCCAGAACATTGTCTGATTTGCATGCATCAAAAGCCTGCTTGGATTGGCTGAGTTAGAGAGGTGGTCCAAGCAGCCTTGCAGTGATTGGTGCAGAACATTGTCTGATTTGCATGCATCAAAAGCCTGCTTGGATTGGCTGAGTTAGAGAGGTGGTCCAAGCAGCCTTGCAGTGATTGGTGCAGAACATTGTCTGATTTGCATGCATCAAAAGCCTGCTTGGATTGGCTGAGTTAGAGAGGCGGTCCGAGCAGCCTGGCAGTGATTGGTGCAGGATCGAGTTGGAAAATTCGTTTTGTGGCAATATTCAGACAATTTTCGTTTAGCAGCATATTGAAACATTTTTTGCGATATACTCGGCGTATAAAACGACCCCCGATTTTCGGTTGACTGTTTTTTGTTTCAAAAGTCGTCTTATACGCCAGAAAATACGGTATGTATTACATATGTAATTACATATGTATGTATATACATATATGCATATACACACACACACACACACACACACACACACTATATTCCATCTCCCAACAAAAAGAAATGATTATATATCGCAAAGAGAGACTGAGATGTGTCATTGAAAATTGGTCACAACAACTGATCTCTTGAATGTTGCCCGGACTTAGCAATTATTACCCTTCTGAATGTAGCTGTTGAATACAACAGAGGCAGACATGGGAACGTGGGTGTGGATAAAAGAGAGGGAGGAGCCGGGAGTCAGCCAGAGAAGATAAGGCCTTTGTGAACATGTGAGACCTTTTCTTTGGGACACAGCTTGTAATTGGACTTCCAGACCAACTTCCGATGCCACCCACCCTTGTCCAAACTATTGTTAAGCCTTATTGAATAACTGCCCTTCAAGGACCAGAGAGACAGTACAGGAGGTAAATAGAACACTTGCGTTGCATGCTGCCAAACCCAGTTCAAATTCCCAACACCACATCTGAACTCTTCCAGTACATTCAGAGGTCACTCTTGAACATAAAGTCAGGAAGAATCCCTTGAGCATTATAAAATGCAATTCAAAAATCCATGTGCCTCAAAAACAAACAAACAAACAAACAAAAACAAAAAAACACAAAACAAACGGCAACAAAAAGTGAAAACGGAATCCCAGAACTTCAAAAGACAATTTTCAGCTATTTGTTCTTTCTAGCTCCATTCTCTCAATATTCCTGGCAAACTGGTGTTCATCCTTTGTTAGTTCTCAGGAATGTGAGGGCCTTCTTAAACTTCTAGTTAATTCCTAGGTTTTATCTATAAAACACATTTCCAAGAAAACAGAGGTAATTAAAAGAAGAGGCCCACTTATTACATTTGTTTTGGCAAGACACTATGGTTGTTTCTTTAAAAAGGTAAAAAGTCTGTAAATAATTGGCTCAGGGCCCGGAGAGATAGCACAGCGGTGTTTGCCTTGCAAGCAGCCGATCCAGGACCAAAGGTGGTTGGTTCGAATCCCGGTGTCCCATATGGTCCCCCGTGCCTGCCAGGAGCTATTTCTGAGCAGACAGCCAGGAGTAACCCCTGAGCACTGCCGGGTGTGGCCCAAAAACCAAAAAAAAAAAAAAAAAAAAAAAAAAAAAATAATTGGCTCAGTTGTTTGTTGTTTTTCTTCCAAGCCCCAGATTAATAAGACTAAGCTCCTGTGAGCTGGTCAGGTGCCAGATAACTGGAGCCTCTGCTCTAGCTGAGCACCCCCCCCCCACACACACACACACTCCCAGAGAGGCAAAAGAGCCCTTCCAGGACATGCAGCAGACCTTAGAGGGGAAGAGCATTTTGGCTTCAGGAGACCAGTAATCTCAGTGGTCACAAGTAAGAGACCAGTGCTCCATGACTGCCTCCCTCACCTGTCATGTCTGATAGTTCCTTGCTCCATTGTGGGTGACTCCATTATGACTCCATATATGACTCCATTATGGGGGTATCTCATATGGAAGAGAATACCAAGGAGGTGATTCTTAGAGGACTTTCTCTATAGGGGTGTGTGTGTGTGTGTGTGTGTGTGTGTGTGTGTGTGTGTGTTGGGAGGCATTGGTATTCTTTATTTTCTACTGATCTTCTTCCTTGAGTCCTTATTACTTGTGAGCCCCCTTAACCCTCCAGATGTGTGGAACTATAGAGGCAGAAGGATAGCAGTAAACAAAGTCATCACCAGGTCAGGTATGAATGGCCCCATCTTGCCAGCTGGCCTTAATTCCCACGAGAAACTGGGAATGAATTGGAACTCAACTTTCCTGTTATGATGCACTGTAGAGCCAGGGGCATACATCTGTCTGCAGTAGTTGCATAATACAGTCATTCTAACTCCCCAGAACATCCCTCATGCTTTCCCTGAGGCCTACCTCTTGTTGTTAATGTAGTTTCAGCCCACTGGTTATGCCATGTTCAAAAGACACTCAGGGGTAGCAAGAGAGAAGTCAAAGTGTATTAGGTACCTTGAGGACAAACGCAGAGACAGGATTCTGGGGGTCCAGGTCAATTCATTTGCACCTCAGCGGCTTCCTTGGATGCCACATTCTATTATAGGTTAATCCATGAATTCATTCGAAGGCTGTATGAGCTTATTATTTGCCAACTGTACAGCTTTTGGGGATCAACTTGAGTGGTTCTGAATAGAAGTGATGAATCTGTCACTGGACATTGTGAAGATGAAAGAGCTGTGGAGACCAGCTGGTACCTCTTTTAAGAAGGATCCAGTGTCTCAGGAAAGAGAAGGGACTTAGTTTCCACTATTAGAGACAGAGCACAACTCACATTCAGCGCTCCCAACAAATCTGTCCGTTACATGGAAAACATCCCATTGCTATGTGAGGCTATAGCATGCATGGGCAGGAAATTCTCAACTTGGGCTTCTTACAGTTCTCTTATCTTTGCTGTTATGTGAAAACAAGACCAGCAATGATCCAAGTGACTTCTTTCTCCTGCCTTTGTAGGCTTTTCTCATTGTTTAGAAAGTGGTCAAATAACATATATGTGTTTAACAGCTCTATATTTTTAAGAAGGCCAAAGAATTAAAAAATAATAATAGCAATACACATACAAAT